>NC_081186.1:58547432-58724350 GCF_029867415.1 Vicia villosa
TGAATACATCACAATAATCACAGCTACGCAATTAAAATTCGTTTATGATGTATGTTATGGGACAATCGAATAAGTTTTTAAATGGACAAAAATTGACTTACAGTGCCCTGTTCTTGACGTTCAAAGACTTGATGATGATCGAGAAAGCCTCAGAGATGACTTGGGAATATGTTTGAACCAGAAGAAGCTCTTGAAGTGCCCTGAAACTCAGAATTCAATCTTGAATTTTTGGTGACTTTTGAACTCGGATTAGGTTTCTCTGAGGGCAGAATTTTCGTCCCCTAGCATCTAAATTCTTTTAGTACTTATAGGAGACTAATTAGGGTAATAAACTTGGATCAAATCTCCCTTGAATCTTTGATTTCAATTTTTGGAAATTTGATTGAGAATTGATTTTGAAAACTTCCAATTATGGCCAATTTCAATCTTTTTTGTCCAAATCTTGCCTTGCACGAAATTTGTACTGGTTATGTGATATATTTGATGATTAATGGTAATTGAAATTATATCTTTTATAAAATATTTGATTTTTCCTAATTTATATGATTTTAATTCTTTTTAATTAGAATAAAAAATCAAAATAAATCACATAAATCATATATTTTCGTGGGAAGAGGGATTTTGGGCTTTGGATAACTTGTGGACAAGGATTGAATCAAAATCTCTTGGGCCCATTTGCAAAGATAGTTCAATTCTCTCATATTTTTCCCTCCAAAATAGTCTAACTTTGACAAGGCCTATCTCTCTCATTATTTGAGGTATGGAAGTATTCTAAGACTTTTTAGAAACCTTAGAGAGTCCTATAACCAGTGTCTTTGGTCTCATATCAAAATTATTTTTCATGCTCATTTTATGTCCTTTTGAAAAAAGTGTCTTTTTGTTGACTTTTGAAAATGACCTATAATGTTTTAGTCAATATCTCTCAGATCAAGCATTTTTAGACTTGGCATGTGAGAGACAATGTTGTAGAGAATCAAATTTCCTTCAAAATGAGCTTTGGATGGAAAATTTCTGATGTTCCATGTGAGAGTTATGGCTGGTCAAAGTTCAGTTGACTTTTCCTGTACAAAACCCTAATTTAGAAACTTTTTGATTTGTTGATTTTTTATCTTTCCTTGATGAACCATGATCAAATATTGATCAAATGGTGAATGATACTTCAAAATGAGGATCTTGACAAAAAATCAGGAGTTTTGACATTGCTTTGACCACAGTTGACTTTTTAGGTCAACCAGTCGACTGTTGACCTTCTGAACTTTTGAGTGACCAGAGCTTTGAGATAGGCCTTGATACTTGTCATAGAGGTAATGTGAGATACATTGAGTCATATGAAATGCCTTGGAGCCATTGATTCACTGATCTTCCTTTGAATAGGTCAAACCCTAGTTTTAGAGCCTTGTATAGGAGAATGTTTCTTGGAGCTTTGTACCTTGATTTGAATTTGTGCAAGAGAAGAAGTATGGGCAAATTTTGGGGTATGACAGCTGCCCCTGTTCAATTATCTTAAACCTGAAGATGTAGAGTGGTTTTTATGCCAGTCGGTATCTGAAGGTGGAAGATGATTGAACACTAGAATACCAAGAAATTTGCCCTAGCTGAAGTAGGGGCTTTTGTCGGAGATGGGCTTAAAGATGCCATCTAGGCCTTGAGAGAAAATTTAATGGGGATTGATCATGTCAGTACCGTTCATAGTAACTGAATTAGATCTAAGTCTTTTGAACTATTCATGGAGGATGCTCGAAACTAGGTATCAGAACTAAATCGTCGTCTTGATTATCTCTGAACTATTTTCGAAATAATTGTCACTATTAAATCTCTATCTTGATTATCTCTGAACTATCTTTGGAGGATACCCAAAATTAAGCGTCAGAATTAAATAACTATCTTGATTATCTCTGAACTATCTTTGGAGGATACCCAAAATTAAGCGTCAGAATTAAATAACTATCTTGATTATCTCTGAACTATCTTTGGAGGATACCCAAAATTAAGTGTCAGAATTAAATATCTATCTTGATTATCTCTGAACTATCTTTGGAGGATACCCAAAATTAAGTGTCAGAATTAAATATCTATCTTGATTATCTCTGAACTATCTTTGCAGGATACCCAAAATTAAGTGTCAGAATTAAATCTTCGTCTTGATCATTTCTGAACTATCTCTGGAAGATATCCAAAATTAAGTGTCAGAATTTAGATATATGTGTTGATTATCTCTGAACTATCTTTGGAAGATATCCAAAATTAAGTATCAGAACTAAATCTCCATCTTGAATGAGCGTCAGAATTAAATCTTTGACTTGATTATCTCTGCACTATATCTAGAAGACAATGTTTATTTGATTGTAGAAGTAGGCTGAACAAGGAACATTAGTTTTATGCAATGTTGTGATGCATGTATTGTAACGTTTATGAATTAAAGTGTTATGCATAGGCAATGAGGCGTATGTATGTTATGTATGAATTTACTATGACACATGATGTATGAAAATGATTTATGCTATTTGGAGTATCTTGAGAAAATAAATCTCTGTATCATTGTGATTTTGTCGTTTGATCTTGTCTTGAAGAAGTACAGCTGGGGATTTATGATTCTTGCTTGGGATGATCAGTAACTTGATGTACCCTGATTGGGAATAAAGTCATTAATAAACCATGTTGGCGAAGAGCAAAGTGTTGGAGAAACGACAGTGTTGAAGATGTAAACTCTGTCGGGGATCCATATCTGTGTCGGGACGAGAACTTTTGAAGATTTAATGATTACTTTGTGGGGATATGATCTTATGAACCTGGCTCTATGGGGAGATGTGGGTGTCTTGAAAATTGCCCCCAGTATTATAGCAACTACCATTCTTGGATTTGATTAGGACACACCATTGAGCATTGATCAAGATGTCAAACTGGACCTTCATGGATTTGCCCCTGCTAGTAGGAACTTGAAGAGATTCACCTCGCAAGGACTTTATGAGAGGTGCACTATGGGCGACACGCCCCTAGTAATCATAGGTCCAAGACAATGCCCTAGATAAGGGAGTAGCTTTATATATACTTAGATGCATGTCCCTGATTGTTTTTGGCATCTTTGAAAGATTCCCTGAATCTTGACTTGATTGCCCCATATTGATCGGGAAATAGTTTGAAATCCACTTGGGATGTATGCCTTTGACTTTTTTGGAATTTGGGAGATTCTTCGAATCTTGAATTGATTGCCCCAGATTGATTGGGCAAAGCGTGCCATGCCCCTTGTATACGTAGGAGACATTGCTTCTCGGAGTAATCTTGTCTGTCGGGATAACTTTCAGTCATTAGTTGTACCCTGTGCAAATTCTTTCTGTTGCTAACATTTGAAATTATGTAGCAGAATTTGTTTAATAATGAATTCATGAGATGCAATGCATACGTCTGTCTTGAGTTTTTGAGAACATTTAAAACATGAGATGTAACAGCGTGATATTTGTAAAAACATGATATTTGTAAAAAAAAGAAATACCAACTCAGCATTTGTGATAAACCTTAAGGAGTCAGGATACCTTTTGGTTACAGTATGCTTTCGAACTAACCATGCTTCAATTAGGACTTTCAAGGGTTGTAACGTGGCTTGGTTCACGGTTTAAGAAACAAAGGATAAAGGCTCAAAGTTTATTTGTACCCACCCCTCTTCGTGATGATCTTCAGTCCTAAGCTCAGTTAATTCAACTTATGCATTCGGGTTCCAAGAGACTTTTGGATTTGCACCTTTGATAATGATGATGGTTCACAAGCAGAGAGAACTTTGGAGATGGCAGTCACTTCTTCCTTTTGGTAGTCACAACTTTGAGTTGTTCAAGAATATATTGACTTCTTTTTTTTCATCTTTTTGATATCCCTAACTTTTGCCTGGACTGTCTATTTTGAGCTTACAGTCAGCGGGATGCCTTGATTTTTTGCCTAAGTCATCTTTTGATTTTTTTGACTTAGCAGGCTTTTCTTTGTATATATGTTTTTTCCATTTTTTTTCTTTTTTGAAAGATATTGACTGCCTTACTTAATGATTGATGAACCATCATTGCTTTTGATTGATATCTCCAACACTTCTTTGATGTGTGCGGATGAACACTTGTGATTGAAACCTTTGTTAAAAGGTGTACTGAATGATTCTCTTAAAATATAATGCACGACCAAATTAACTGAGAACTACCCTGCCCCATGTTATGATCAAGGGTTTTAATTAGTACAAGAAAGAAACTTCTACTTCTTAGGCTCAAAGGGGTTGACAAGGGATTATCATCCTTATATCTCCACTGTTTAGGAATTGAAAAAATGCCTGTACATCGTCAACATAGTCCGTTCAAAAGCATATTGTATGAGGTTGCGGTATCGTTTTCGTCATCCTCCCTCAAAAGGCTTACAGCTTAGCAGGAGTTGAATAAACACAAAACATATGCAAAGTAAATACGTAAATTGAAATGAGTGGTAACGAAATAATGTATTCAAGACCAACATATGCAATGCACTGATGATAATTATTAAAACAGATAATGTCTATCATAAGTCGAATGTTTAAACAAACAAAATAGAAATTGCAAACAAAAGTAAATCTAATGATCTAAAAAGTTCATCCTTCTAGCCATCCATAGTATTAGCAATCTTGTTGTGATTAGGCATGGGAGCAGTTATCACATTAGGAGTTGCAGGAGGGTCGAACTCAATTTCACCCGCGTCGATCATATCTTGGATCTTGTTCTTCAACGGCCAACAATTCTCTGTGTCATGCCCAGGACTATTAGAATGATATGCGCACCTCGCATTGGGCTTATAACTAGGAGCAGAGGTGTTAGGATTCTTAGGAGGATCCCTCAGGGTGATCAAATTTGCCTTTAGCAGATGTTGTAAAGCCTGAGCTAGCGACGTGTTGATCTTTGTGAATTGACGTCTGGGTGTAACTTGTTTGTCTTGACGACCTTGTTGAGGCGTCGGTGTGGAGCTCAGAACTGCCCCAATAGATTGATCATGGTTCATCCTTTTCTGCCCATACACAGCATTTGAATCCGACCTCCCATTGAAATGCTTTTTTGTAGTACCTGAGGATGTAGCCACTTGAATCTTACCACTTCGAATGCCATTCTCGACACGTTCCCCAATCAGTATGAGTTCAGTGAATCCAGATGATGAACTTCCCAGTAAATGATTATAGAAAGGTCCAGTCATTGTACTCATAAACATATCGACCAATTCTCTGTCAGCTAAGGAGGGTTTGACTCTTCCAGCTAGATCTCTCCATTTCTGAGCATACTCCTTGAAACTTTCCTCGGGTCCCATGGATATGCTTTGTAGTTGCATGCGAGTTGGCACAAGATCAGAATTGTATTGATATTGTTTATAGAAAGCAACAACCAAATCTTCCCAAGTATGGATGTTGGTACTTTCCAGTTGATAGTACCATTCGAGTTGAGTTCCACACAAGCTCTCTTGAAAGAAATGGATCCAGAGTTTCTTATCAGCAGTATGAGGTTGAATCTTCCTTACTTACGATCTCAAGTGCAACTTGGGACATGAAATCCCATCATATTTAGCAAAGGCGGGAGTCTTGAATTTCGGAGGAATAATGACTCCAGGAACGAGTCCCAATTCTTCAAAATCCAGTCCAGGTATCTTCTGAATTTCTACGGCTTTCATACGTTCTTCAAGCAGCTTGTATTTGTCATCAGGATGTTCATCCTCATGGTGATAGTCTTCATCTTCTTCAGAAGGCTTGGCAGTATCATGGTTACTTTTTGCCTCGGTTTTGATACTAGCATCATCACCTTGCTCATCCTCATCACTGTCTTCAGAGGTTTCAGCATCCCTGAGTTGCAAGATCGGTCTAAGCTTTTTCACCTGAGTCTTCTTACCCTTCTTCTTCTTCTTTTTAGTCAGCATGGCTTTCAGCTCTTCTTGCCCCTTGGACAAATTCAGAATCAAGGCTTGGAACTCAGTGTTTTGAGCTTGGAGATCCTTAACTGATTGTTCGAGATTCATGATGCTGAAATAAACAGCGAGGAAGGATGAGAGACCTATTGTAAGAAACCTGTTATGCGATGTTTATGAATGCAAATGCAATGTCTTTCAAGGATCTTTAGGAATCTAGTTAGCAACATTGAAAATGGTTTGGTCGCATCTCTGATTCTTGGATGTTCTTCTATGGGAATCAAGCTCACCATATCCAGTGGGTCATAGCCTCTGATTCGGGATACTTCTGAATTTGAAGGTACATGGCTATAGGAAAATAAATCCTCTTGCCCCTTGATAGGTACTGAGTCTCTGAATTGGAAGGTACGTGGCCAGAGGAAAATAAACCCTCTTGCCCCTTGATTAGGAATTCAGCCCTTGATAAGAGTACCTGAAATTACGCGCCTTAAATTCCTAAGATCCCTGAAAGGGTTAGTTAATTATGTTATGCTTATGATGTCATGATGTCATGATGTTATACGAATGCAGTTTGTTAGACTTAATGCGAGATGGTAAGGACAAACAAGTCCTTTCAACAAAACCTGCGAGGAAATGAGGGTTAGTAGTAAACACAAACAAGTCACACAAGTCACGCAAGTCACACAAATCACACAGTTTTTGGCTTAAGGCTTGCATGGAGTCTGATCAGGCGTCCTTCCCAAGGGTATTTCTATGGATAAGGAGATTTCAGCAACGGGTTCTACCAAGTGACCCAGAATTGTCAGCCCCCTCTAAAGCACCCTCGAACATGGTACATGCATACCACACAATGATACTTTAGGAAGAAACCTATCTGAGCTGTAGTATCGGGTAGCGACCATAACTTGGCATGCACCAAGAATAGCCCTCCCACTACGTTCCTAAAAGTCAGGATGGGTTAAAGGTGACTAAAGGTCCTTGAGCTCCGACGCACCCAAAGATACATGCGTAAACCTCTCTCATGCAAAAGAGGTACACAATAACCAGTGGAGGCCTAACTCAAGCGCGAACTTCATTTTGACCAACCCCAAGCATGCACAAGGGGGGTCTCCATGACTATGCCGCTCCTAATCTTAAGTGTTCTTGAATCTGGGAATAGGATTCGTCCTTCAATTTTCCCAAAACAGCCCTGAAAAATAAAACAAGCAAAGCAAGCAATATAAAACATTTAAGTGGTTCCTAAACTTTTAAAGTAACCCCTCTTTTATCGAAATAAATCCCCAGCAGAGTCGCCAGTTCTGTAATACGGTGAACTGACTTTTATAATCGAAATGTCGCGGTAAGCAAGAGTCGCCACCTACTTTTATTTTATCCAAATATCGGAAAGGCTAAAAGAACAGGAAAATACCTTTTAAAAAGATTTTGAGTTCGGGGGGTAAATTATGCAAAGGGAAGGTTTAAAAAAGCACCCTTTGCATCCATGGTTTTCCATGGGCTCTTAATTTGCTTTGCTCTTTTTGTTTCAGAAATGTAGAAGAAGTGAATACGGAGTTTAGCTCGTAAATGAGCGTAGCCATATTGAAGAATTATGAGAAAGAATATTGAAAATGTTTTTAGAGCAAGGCAAAGCAATTAAGGGAAATTTACCTTATAATTTTGAGAATCTGTTCTTTTAGCCTTTCAGGGTGAAAGGGTCTATCCTTGCCATAAGAGGGCAGGAAGCCTTTCGTTTGGAGGTAGAAGGGTCATCGAATTATCATTCGCTCAAAGACTGACCCATGCCATAGAGAGGCAGGTAGTCTAAGAGGAAGGATCAGAATAGCCTTTCGTAGGCAACCAGAAGATACCTCAGCCTTTTCCGTAGGCAACTTTCGAGGGTCGAGGTCATGTTAGTGTATCGAAGGCAGCATCATTAGGGACTATGACCTTTAATCGAGGCAACATGGCTGAGGTATCCTCGTATTCGAGGGACTGGCTATTCTGCACAAAATACAAGGCAACAAGGCAACAGGCAACAAGGCAACAGAGGGGTTACCCAAAAGCGTGCGTGTGTGCACCAATGATGTGATTATATTCAAATATATTATCTTGTAAATTTAGTGATTCTATGTTCAATTCAAAAGTTACACTCCCTAGGATTACTAACCACGCATTTAAATAATATAATCAAAACAAATATGGGGGAGGGAAATTGTAACCAGCGGATCCCTTAATAGGGTTTGACATAAGTAATAATTAAACAGAAAAGTATTAAAGTCAGGGTTTAGGGTTACCAAACATTCGTAGCTTTGGCAATCATCGAACCCTGAAAAGGCAAACAAAATAAAAATAGGGTGAGTGTATGGCTAATTCAGAGGCGAACATCTCTAACCATAAAATAAGAAGGTCGAGACAGCAAATTGAAATGAGTAAATAAATGAAAGGTACTTAGCTTTTTGCATTTGATCTGGTGTGGTCGACAGTCGGGGGTGCCTTAAGGTTAACCCTGAAAAGAGGCAAGACACAGAAAGATGAAGGCGAAACAAACCCTACTTCTAAAAATAAACCAAATAGAATTTAAATTAAATTGAATAGATTACTTAACTTCGTGTTTTGGAATAGGCGCGTATTCGGGAGGCATCTGGAAAGACAATCCTAAAAAGGCACAGAAAAATAAATATATTCAGTGTAGGGCTGGTCTTCATAAACCCTGATTAGGGTACGAATTACATAAGAAAATACAAATATTTTAAATTAATTATTGGTCTTACGACCTAATTAATTGAATCGGATCAGAAAATTAAATCGAGGATAAAAACAATTTTTATGAAATTTTTGGAATATGAATAACCAAATATAATTTAAATAGAAGAAATTAAATAACTAAATAATATTAAGAAACCAAAACAATTTAAATAAATAAATTAAATAAGTATATAGGAAAATATTATAAATATTTATTATAACTAAATAAGTAAATAAACATATTACACATATGAAAAAGATTTTAGAATAAAAGAAAAAATAGTTGGTTTATTATTAAAAAGAAATATTTAAAAGATATATACAAAATAAAACCAAGTTATATAATTAAAAACAAAAAAAATTGGGAAATACTCAGCTGGATTGTATGCTTCGCGCGTATGCAATCCATGGTGCGCCTGCAGCTCCATAAACGTAGGATCAGAAGCCTGATGAGATGAACGGCCAAGATGCGAAGGTACACGGTAGTGGCGTGTTTCTTAATGCGTTGGATCCATCTGGTTTGAAAATCAAACGCGCGCCGAATCCAACCAATAGGGAAGCGACACGCAGTCATCTTCAACCTCCCCTCCGTCGTCTTAGCCCTGCAACTGGCTTTTAGCGACGGACGCTTCCATAGCTACAAACCTGCCTCATACGAATACAAGCAAACAAGAGAGAAAATATTTGGCGAGGGTACCATTCGAATCGTCTGGACCTCACGAATTCACCTATGGTCTCAGTTAGGTCAACAATTACCTGCACTGAAAAGCCCTAAAAAAAACCCTAGGAATTCGTTCATGGCTAAACATGGTTATCGTGCCCAGAATTCAAATTAACGTTCCAGAAACAATGAATACATCACAATAATCACAGCTACGCAATTAAAATTCGTTTATGATGTATTTTATGGGACAATCGAATAAGTTTTTAAATGGACAAAAATTGACTTACAGTGCCCTGTTCTTGACGTTCAAAGACTTGATGATGATCGAGAAAGCCTCAGAGATGACTTGGGAATATGTTTGAACCAGAAGAAGCTCTTGAAGTGCCCTGAAACTCAGAATTCAATCTTGAATTTTTGGTGACTTTTGAACTCGGATTAGGTTTCTCTGAGGGCAGAATTTTCGTCCCCTAGCATCTGAATTCTTTTAGTACTTATAGGAGACTAATTAGGGTAATAAACTTGGATCAAATCTCCCTTGAATCTTTGATTTCAATTTTTGGAAATTTGATTGAGAATTGATTTTGAAAACTTCCAATTATGGCCAATTTCAATCTTTTTTGTCCAAATCTTGCCTTGCACGAAATTTGTACTGGTTATGTGATATATTTGATGATTAATGGTAATTGAAATTATATCTTTTATAAAATATTTGATTTTTCCTAATTTATATGATTTTAATTCTTTTTAATTAGAATAAAAAATCAAAATAAATCACATAAATCATATATTTTCGTGGGAAGAGGGATTTTGGGCTTTGGATAACTTGTGGACAAGGATTGAATCAAAATCTCTTGGGCCCATTTGCAAAGATAGTTCAATTCTCTCATATTTTTCCCTCCAAAATAGTCTAACTTTGACAAGGCCTATCTCTCTCATTTTTTGAGGTATGGAAGTATTCTAAGACTTTTTAGAAACCTTAGAGAGTCCTATAACCAGTGTTTTTGGTCTCATATCAAAATTATTTTCCATGCTCATTTTATGTCCTTTTGAAAAAAGTGTCTTTTTGTTGACTTTTAAAAATGACCTATAATGTTTTAGTCCATATCTCTCAGATCAAGCATTTTTAGACTTGGCATGTGAGAGACAATGTTGTAGAGAATCAAATCTCCTTCAAAATGAGCTTTGGATGGAAAATTTCTGATGTTCCATGTGAGAGTTATGGCTGGTCAAAGTTTAGTTGACTTTTCCTGTACAAAACCCTAATTTAGAAACTTTTTGATTTGTTGATTTTTGATCTTTCCTTGATGAACCATGATCAAATCTTGATCAAATGGTGAATGATACTTCAAAATGAGGATCTTGACAAAAAATCAAGAGTTTTGACATTGCTTTGACCACAGTTGACTTTTTAGGTCAACCAGTCGACTGTTGACCTTTTGAACTTTTGAGTGACCAGAGCTTTGAGATAGGCATTGATACTTGTCATAGAGGTAATGTGAGATACATTGAGTCATATGAAATGCCTTGGAGCCATTGATTCACTGATCTTCCTTTGAATAGGTCAAACCCTAGTTTTAGAGCCTTGTATAGGAGAATGTTTCTTGGAGCTTTGTACCTTGATTTGAATTTGTGCAAGAGAAGAAGTATGGGCAAATTTTGGGGTATGACACAAATGATTTCTATTCGGATGGAGTATCATCTCTCAACTTTATATGCAACATAGTGTCAGTCCTCCCTCACGAGTTCAATCAGGAAACTGAAGTTGAGGAGTGTGAAGAATCTGGCGTCGAAGAGATGGCAAAACACAGACCTGTGTGTTACTATGTGCTAAACAACGGAGCAGTTGAAGAGCAGAACGCTTTCTTCGAAAGGCCTGACGAAGGTATGCGAAATCATCTGAAACCACTCTACATAAGGGCTAAGATTGAGAACGTTGGCATTAACAAAGTCCTAGTAGATGGAGGGGCAACAATGAATCTAATGCCCCAATACATGTTGAAAAGAATTGGGATGTTCGACACAGATATAAAGCCTCATAACATGGTTTTGTCAAACTACGAAGGCAAAATTGGGCAGACTCTGGGAGTTGTTCAAGTAAACTTAACAGTGGGTTCCGTTACCAGACCAACTATGTTCATGGTAATACTAGCAAAAGCAAACTATAACCTCTTGTTAGGAAGGGAGTGGATCCACGGAGTCGCTGCGGTGCCTTCAACTATGCACCAAAGACTAACCATTTGGAGACAAGATGGCATAGTGGAGAACATCGAAGGAGAGACCAGAGTTATTATATGGCTGAAGTTAATCAAGTCAACAAGACTAGTTTCGATAGGAACCTGGGAAATATAGGACCTTGTCATGCTGCAGAAGATATATACACCCCAAACAAGAACGCGTTGTATTATCTATCTTTACACCCAAATGGCTTCCAATGGAATAGAGAGATAATGGACGGTCCAGAGGAGGTCACATCAAGAGAGAATTATCCAACGGTACGGCCAACAGGCTGGGACGACGATGTTGATAATGTCTGAGTCCTCCTTCTTCGAGAAGATTTCGGCTTATATAGCCGAGAATAAAAGAAACACGGCTCTCGAAGCCGAGTTATCAAACATAACGTTAAATCCGGTTTCACAAAACGAAGAGATATCAGATTCAAAGTTACATGCGTCCTCTCAATCCTGTGAAGATCCAGTTCGAATGGTAAACACCACAGAGGAAGAATTTACCCAGAAATTGGATGCAATTTATGACGAAGAGCCTCTGGGATTCGGAAAAGATCCTATGGCTTCAAACATTAAAATGTTAGCCCAAGACCCACTTGAAGAAGTAAATCTCGGGGAAGGGGATCGGAAGAGGATAACGTATGTCAGTGCAAAGCTGGAACCAACTCTAAAATCTAAAGTCATTACGTTGCTGAAAGAAAACAAAGATTGTTTTGCATGGGATTACGATGAAATGCCTGGTTTGGGACGAGATTTAGTCGAATTAAAGTTACCAATCAAAGAAGGAAAAAAACCTATTAAGCAAACTCCCAGAAGGTTTGCACCTGAAATTCATTCGAAGATTAAAGCAGAGGTAGAAAGACTCCTGCGCTGTAAATTCATCCAGACCACGAGGTATGTTGAATGGATTGCTAATATTGTGCCAGTTATTAAAAAGAATGGTTCTTTAAGAGTATGCATAGATTTTAGAGATTTGAATGCAGCAACACCTAAGGATGAGTATCCTATGCCTGTGGCAGAAATGCTGATAGATTCAGCAGCAGGATACGAGTATCTGAGTATGTTAGACGGATACTCTGGATACAACCAGATTTTCATTGCGGAAGAAGATGTATCCAAAACAGCTTTTCGTTGCCCAGGGGCAATAGGTACATACGAATGGGTAGTAATGCCTTTCGGCCTAAAAAATGTTGGGGCAACATATCAGAGAGCAATGAATTCTATATTTCATGACTTTATAGAAACATTTATGCAGGTATACATAGATGATATTATGGTGAAATCTGTATCAGATTCCAATCATTTAGATCATTTGAGCCAATCATTCGAGAGAATGCGAAAACATGGCTTGAAGATGAACCCCCTTAAATGTGCTTTCTTTGTGCAGGCAGGAGACTTCCTAGGGTTTCTGGTCCACAAGAAGGGGATAGAAATTAACCAGAATAAGACGAAAGCCATTATGGAAACGAAACCTCCTTCCACGAAGAAGCAACTGCAGTCCTTATTGGGGAAAATAAACTTTTTGAGAAGATTCATCTCCAATCTAAGCGGACGCACACAAGCCTTTTCACCTTTGCTTCGTCTCAAAGAAGACAAGTTTGAATGGTTAGCTGAACATCAAGAAGCTTTCGAAAAGATTAAGCAATACTTGATGCATCCTCCAATATTGGCTCCTCCGAATGGAAAGAAGCACATGCGCTTGTATATTTCAGCTTCGGATAAAACAATAGGTAGCATGTTAGCTCAGGAGGATGAAAATGGCATCGAAAGAGCCATCTATTATCTAAGTAGAGTACTCAATGATGCAGAGACTAGGTATAGTGCAATAGAAAAACTCTGCCTTTGTTTATATTTCTCATGTATTAAACTTTAGTATTATATAAAGCCAGTTGATGTTTATGTTTCGTCTCATTGTGATGTTATTAAACACATGTTATCAAAGCCAATATTACACAGTCGAATTGGCAAGTGGGCTTTGGCCCTAACTGAGTACTCGTTAACATTTCAACCCCTTAAGGCTATGAAGGGGCAAATTGTGGCAGATTTCATTGTTGATCATGCAGTGGTGGAAAGTTATCAGCAATATGTGGAATTGCCACCTTGGAAGTTATATGATAACACGAAAATGTATCACATATTTGGCTTGATTTTCATATATTATTTCCCTATTTTATCTTAATTATGTAGCTTTATGTCGGTATTATGCTGGTATTTTCATTGTTTTAGGTTTTATGTTCGTTTTGGAGACTATTTGTGAAAAGGAAAGAAATTGAGCTAAATTCATTGCTATTTATGCCAAAAAGATGAAAAAAGGGTGCTGAAGTAAGAGAGGGGTGCAAAGAAGACCCAATTGTGCAAAGTGCAAGCCCAGCCCACGAAGGAGCTAAATCTCCCACTATGAAGAAGCCGAGACGCCCGTCTAAGGGCCCAATTGCATGGAGACGCCCGTCTCCAAAGTCCAAGGGCCACATCATCAAAGGAGACGTCCGTCTCACCCTCCACAAATCAAGGAACGCACGTCCCCATCAGTCCACTGCCACGTCTCCAAGTGGGAGACGCCCGTCTCCAGCTCACAGGCACGTCTCCAAGCTCCAAGCCCACTAAGAGACGCCCGTCTCCAAAAGCACGTGGACCCCGCCACTTTCTCCATTAATTTCATGGACAATTCCAAGTCCACTCACCCCATGATTTTCTCAACTTCCCACTATCTCCACTACTTCTCACGTGACAACCTCCACTTCCATTCACTATATAAAGAGGCTGAGCATTCATTTGAAAGCATCCAAGTTTTAGGCGCGGAAGCGCTGTTCATAGTTTTAGGCATATATTATCACTTTGTAAAAGTGGTAGTTTCTCACATTGAGGAACTACCACACCATTAGTTTTAGGCCTACAATTTTTGTACTCTTGGATCACAATCTTGCCGACATTATTTCAAAGCTTCATTCAAGTTTCAAGATTTGTTTTGTTCGCAATTTAATTCAAGTTTATTTCGTCTGCTTTACTTCCAGGTTTATTTATTTGCAATTATTTTAGTTTTATGTTCTTATAATATTTGTTTTATCATTATTATTATAATATGGTTAGTAATTATAATTTCATGTTTAATAATTATAATTCCATGTTTAATAATTATAATTTAATGTTTGTTTCTTTAAGTATGTCTGGCTAATTTATTTAGATGTCGGTATGTAAAGTAATTTAACCGTAGGGATCCGAATTAAATTGGCTTAATTATGTTTTATTAATTATCACTTGTTTTGGGTTTGTATGTCTAATTTAATTAGTAAGTCTTAAAACCAATAGAGCGAAAGTTTGAGGGGTTAAGACGGTCAAAGGTTAAAATCAATAGAGCGAAAGTTTGAGATCTTTAACTGGATAGTAGACATAGGACATTAGTTTTAAGGATGGTGAAAGCGTATTAAAACTAATTAGAACTTATTTATTTCCAAAAAGTGTTTTTACACCCGAGCGGGATGGCGAAAGCGTACGTTAGGGATATTAGCATGTTCCGAGTCAACAGAGCGAGAGTTTGAGATTAGGAGATTTAAATAGATAACGACTTCATAAGACAAGCATTTTATTAACTATGTTGTTTTCAAAAAGCGTTTCTAAATCTGGTGGGATGGCGAAAGCGTACATTAAGAGTTAGGATCGTAGTCTGAATCAATAGAGCGAGAGTTTGAGAGGAGGACTTTTAAATAATATAGTTAGTAAAGATCTTTGATTTAATTAGAATCTGGCCAATGGAACTTCGGATCACCTAAGTTAGATGAAATACATACTGATATCCGTTTGTTATTATATTTTACCTAGATTTTAGATTTTAGTTTCCCCATTTATAAAAAAACCAAATATCATTAGCCTTAGCTTTACATAGTAACTTTAGATAACGGTAGGTCGATTTATAGTCCCTGTGGATTCGATATCTTTTAAAACTACACGACACGACTGTGCACTTGCAGTTATCCCGACTAATAGACACGTAAAGTCGCGATCATTATACTTTGACGGTTCAACTCACAAAGAAGGAACTGGTGTTGGAATATTGCTAATTTCTCCTGAAGGAATTCCAACAAAGCTTAAGTATAAAATCGAAGGCCCTTTATGTTCAAATAATGAAGCTGAATACGAGGCATTGATATCCGGACTTGAAGCTTTGTTAGAATTGGGGGCAACCAGAGTCGAAATTAGAGGAGACTCCGAATTGGTGATTAAACAATTGACGAAAGAGTACAAGTGCATCAAAGAGAATTTGATCATGTACTTTATCATAGCAAATAGGTTGCTTAAAAAATTCGAATATGTGGATCTGAACCATGTCCCAAGGTTGCAAAATCAGGAAGCAAACGATTTGGCTCAACTAGCCTCAGGATACAGGGTGTCGAAAAACAAATTCGAGGAATTAATCCAAGTAAGAGGCAGAGCAATGGCTACGAAACTTTCGCCAAGTGATTTGGAAAACTCACAAATCGGGTTTGCTAACAAAGAAGAATTTGAAGTTTTGAACATAGACTCGTTGGTAGACACAGACTGGAGAAGTCCAATTGTGAATTATTTGAAGCACCCTTCTTCAGACACTGATAGAAAGATAAAATATCGTGCCCTATCATACTTTCTGATGGGAAACGAGTTGTTCAAAAAGACTCCTGAGGGAGTATTGCTAAAGTGTTTGGGAGAAACGGAAGCTTACTTAGCTCTCTCGAACGTCCATAGCGGAGCATGTGGTGCCCACCAAGCAGGGCACAAAATGAAGTGGCTTTTATTTCGATACGGAATGTATTGGCCTTCCATGTTAAAAGACTGCATAGAGTTCGCCAAAGGGTGTCAAGAATGCCAAGAACATGCAGGTATTCAACATGCTCGCGCAAATGAACTAAGTTCAATAATAAAGCCTTGGCCCATTAGAGGATGGGCGTTAGACCTAATTGGAGAAATTCATCCCAAGTCATCTAGAGGTCAAAGGTATATTTTAGTGGGAATCGACTATTTTACAAAATGGGTCGAAGCTATACCACTTGCGAATGTTGATCAAGAAGCCGTGATCGAGTTTATTCAAAAACATATTATATACAGATTCGGGATCCCAGAAAGTATAACCACAGATCAACGATCAGTGTTTACGGGACGAAAAATGCAAGACTTCGCTAAGGAGATAGGCTTCAAGTTGTTTACCTCTACACCTTACTATGCTCAGGCAAATGGACAAGTCGAAGCAGCAAACAAAATCATAATTGGTCTCATAAAGAAACATGTAGGGAAAAAACCTAAAAGTTGGCACAAAATTTTGGACCAAGCACTTTGGGCTTGTCGGACATCTCCTAAAGAAGCTACGAACACTACACCTTTTCAACTGACATTCGGATATGATGCGGTGCTCCCAGTTGAAATATACTTGCAATCATTCCGGATACAAAGACAAGCAGAAATTCCCCCTAACATGTACTGGGAGCTGATGATGAACGAACTGGTTGACTTGGACGAAGATAGACTTCGAGCTTTGGAGATGATAAAGAGACAGAAAGAAAGGGTATCCAGAGCATACAACAAAAAGGTGAAAGGTAAAACGTTTATTAATAATGACCTAGTATGGAAAGTTATTTTACCTATAGATCGAAAGAACCAAGCTTTGGGGAAATGGTCCCCACACTAGGAAGGCCCTTTTCGAATCTTGAAAGTATTTTCAAATAATGCTTATGAGATAGAAGAATTAGCAGAAGATCGTAGGATCTTAAGGGTAAATGGGAAGTATCTAAAAAGATACAAACCAAGCATGCACGAAGTAAAGATTGCCAAAACGTAGACATTTAAGTAATACTACGTAAGCCAAAATGGTCAAATTTGCACCAAAATGGCTCTGTGACCAGGAAACATTTATAAATAAAAATACGGCAAAAGATCTTCATTAATTGAAAAGTGGAAAGTACAAGCGACTTTGGTCCATATAGAACATCAAAGATTACAAAAGTGGAGCAGCAAAAAGAAAAGAACCTAAAAAGAAACTATCCTTTAGTTCACCCTCTGGTCTAAATCTTCCAAAGATAGCGGATGAAGACCCTCTGCTTCGAACATGTTCATGCGACCCGAGTCCCGCATCCTTCGCACTACACCTTTCCTGAGGAACAAGTAGGATAAAAACCTCCCAAAAGGAAGGCAACTGACTGAACCCTCTCGAGAGGAAGTTAAAGCAACAGTTTCCACAAGCCGTCTGAAGATCAACAAAGGAAAGTTGATCTTCTCCCCTCGCAAAGCACAGGAGATGAACTCCAAGTCCTCCACCATAATCTGGTTTTCATCACAGCTTCGTGGATAGAAGTTACCCACTAGAAGTTGATGCCAAATCCTGAGGAGTTTGGCGGTATAAGGATCATTCTCCATGAGACTCGCCAGTAGAACAGAAGTGGTCATGGTGAAACTGTTATCATCAAAGGTCGCTCCAGTGTTGCTGCAGCGCAACAACTCAGATATGGTGGAAGGCGTGATAGATATATCAGCCCCTCGAATGTTAGAAACTATTGTAGTTCTTCCTTCAGGATCAATGCGTAGGTACGCAAACATCCAGAAATCAGCAAGCATCTTAGGATAAACATTTCCTTCTAAAATTGATAGGTAAAAACCCATCTCCTGGTTCTGGAAAAGGGCACGAAGGCTGATGTGATGCCTGATGAATTCTTCTGGGCAAGGTTTGAACTCTTTTTTGATAAAAGTTCTAATGTTAGCATAGGTTAGGTTGTTGTTGAGTGCCATGCTAAGAGTTGGAAAAGTTTGAAGTTGAAAAGAGCGCGAGAAGGAAGAAGAGAATTCTGAAATGAAGGGGCAAAAAGAGTGTGAAGAGAAGAAAGGGACACTAACCCTTTATATAGCCAAGAGGAACGGTAAGGAAGCGTTTTTTGGTTTTTAATGATTGATTAGACTGCATTTGGTGTTTCAGAGGGAAGTTATGATCACCGCCGTTTCCCGCCCTTGGAAGTTGGAATGTAATCATAAAAATGATGCACGCACGTCTTAAAGAGACGTTTTAAGAAGAAATGACGTCAGCAAATAATGATGATTACGGCTAAGGGAAGGAGAAACGTCAAGTCTAGGGCTGCGAAGGGTAATCGAGCCACGTGAGGCATTTATTAAGATTACTGTGGCGTAAAAAAGAAGATATTGGCAAGATTTTGAAGTATGGCCAAACGTTTACCATTGATCATTTCATAGTAAAATGTGAACACATAAAAAACAAGTTTGCATATATTCTGAAAAGGAACAATTACAAAACAAAGGATCAGTGCTACAAAAAATACAGAGTTCGAAGACAATTAATTAAAATCCTTGGGAAGGCTATCTTTGATCTTTGAATATTGGGCCTCCCACGAAGACATACTAAGCTCGAGTAATGCTCGTTGCCTCTTTAACTCTTCGATCTCTGGAACCAATTTCTGCGCAGCTTCGAAGTGTTGGATACCCAGCCGTGCTGCTTCAGCTATCTCCTGATCATTGCTTTGTTGAATAGTTGCTTGGCGAGACTCAGCTTCCTGTATCTTCTCTTCGAGTTTCTTAATATCTTGCTTCCAAGATTGTATATTTTTCTCACACTCATCATATTCTTTTTGGTTCTTCAAACGCTCCATCCTAAGAGCGTCACCCTTGTTGGTTGCCTCAGTAGCAGCTTTCCATGAAGAACTATGAGAAGCCATTTTTGCAGCAAGCTGCTCATTAACATTGTTCTGTCGAAGAATGTTAGACTGAAGCTGGTCGAGTAATGAGCCCAGTAGTACAATCACATCTGAAACCTCTTTTGAAACCAGAAGCAAATCCACTTTCTTCAAGAGTTGCTTCAAGCCATCACATTTCATGGAATCCTTGCTCAAGAATTCGACGAGGTTCGTTTCGAAGAAACTATCCTTTATTTGACGAAGGAGGCTGGAGATGTCCTCTTTGTCTCCAGACTTGGCTTGAACAGTTGGAGAAGCTTCAGACGTAAGAATTGAAGTACTATCAATGTTCATCATGGCTTTGAGAAAGCTGAGAGGATCAGTTTGTTTGAGTTGCTCCAATTCTGAAGGAGTAGGTATGGTTGAAGTAGGCAATGGAGTGGTCTCGGGAATAACTACAATTTTGAGATTTGAGTTTCCACAGGGGTCAGTTTCGACTAACTTGGAGGTTTCTTCTTCGACACCTTGATCAGATATGGTGTCCTCACTCCCAATCGATGGTACCGCTGCATTATCTTCGCCTAAGAATTGACCCTCCTCACCCATACATGCGTCTTTGCGGATAGGAGGAGAATCATCAGTCGAATGGCTTACTTCAACAGGGGATGCAGTATTGATAGTGGCAAGAGGAGTGACATCTTGAAGGACTGGTGAAAGTACATGAGAGATGTGTTGAGAGGCATCTGCAAAAAATGAGCAAATGTGGGTAATTGTGGTGCAAGAGTTGTAGGAGAATTATTTGATTTAAGCAAAAGACTTCTTTGCTCACCTTGGGGACTACCAAGGTCAATTGCAGCATTGAAAGAGTTGAAGTCAGAAGTAGCGGTTCCGATATCATCCTGCAATCATAAGGTGACATTAACTTAATCATTCGAAATAAAATTCATAGAAATGATTATGTTGTAAAGACCCAGATATACCTTAGCTGCATTAGTGGCTGGACTTGAATTATGGCTTTCCATAACTAGAGCGTTACTAGTGGCTTTCAAAGGTGATTCTTCAGAAGGCGCTTTATCACTCGAAGAGGTAATCTTCGAGGACCCAGGTTTTTTCCCTTTGCCCACAGGAGTGGTAACCTTTTGTTTCTTTTTGGACCCTTTTCTGGTACGAGGGGGAGACTTGTCGTCCCCATCTGAAGCAGCATCTGGAGTAGTAGTTGGAAGAGTCTTTTGCTTCGAAGATGTTGGAGGCTTCGAACTCTGAAGAGAACAAAAGACATTAGAAGAGAAAATAAACATGATCCGTAAGACGTGCAAATTGGAATTTGAAAGGTGTGTGTACCGTGGGTTTCGCGTCAGTCGTAATAGAGTCACTCCCACTTGGCTTTTTGCTCTTCAAGGCCTCAAAATCTTTCTGCACAGGAATGGCTTTAGCCTTTCTCTTGTGAGCAACAACTGTAACAAAGATGGAAATTATTATCTTAGTAAGGGATAGAAAAGTCAGTCTAAAGATTAACTAGATCCAAACCTTCGGGTATTGGAGTCAAGACACGAACGTGTTTAAGATCTATATGAAGATGCCCTTTGAAAGTATCCAGGGTATTCTTAGTCGGGACCACTCGTTCAGCGCGTTTTTTGGTACTCTCTTGAAGAATTTTGAGAGCATTCCCACACAGGAACCAGTCTGGGAAAGGAGGACTTAAAGCCACACCAAAATCAGCACTTGGTAGTGGAGGGATTTTTGGAGGATTAAGTTTAAATGCCACTTCATAACGTAGTTCTGGTCGAACAGACGGGGGCAATTTTAACTTACCCAGTTTGGCAGAAAAGTTTTCACGTAAAGTAACAGTAGTTTCGCGAACGGTCCGACTAAGATCATCAGGCCTGTAGATAGTTTCAAAGAACTTTTGAAAAGCTTGGATTTCTTTAATGTGAGTTGAAGTACCTTTGCGGAATTTATCCTGCACAACAGTAAAAGCTTCAGTTAGTTCTCGAGTAAGGCCTTCGACATCATAGATGTGTGTTTTATAATAATCTGACCACCATTGTTGAAAATCTGGAGTGGTATAGAAAGCAGGTACAAAAGAGATAGGTGCAAGTTTGAAAATATCAGTATATTTGGCTATCTTCGCTTCACATTCCTCTTCAGTTAGGTATAAGGTACGGAAGCACATGTGGTTCCTTTTGTCATACAAACACTTAGGTTTCACTTGGACCAAGCCAAACTGTCTTGACACAAGATTTGGCTGATAGCAAACGAGGATGTATTGACCCTTGGAAGGTCGAAGGCGATAATAGAATAACCTTGGGATAAGGAAAGCTTCCCAAATAGCCAGAGACTCAGCTTGATGTTTCGGAGATGTTGCAGGAAACTCTCGAGTAAACCATTCAGGACCCACAGTTCTTCGTACAAATGGAGCCATTGAAGAACTGAACTGGTAACGTTTAGCAAACATCATTACATATGCTAAAAAATGTTCACCAAGTTTCCCAGTCTCTTCTTTTGGGGTCAGTAAGGCGAATCTAGTCCCTTCGACAGTTCGATTTTTTATTTCTGGAATTTCTTCGTTAACGATGCCCCGGAACGGAAGGTGAGCTTCGAAAGTGGCATTAAGCCATAATTGTAACATCCAGAAGGGACCGGCGAAAAGGAGAGATCCTGTTGTATAAGTCTTTACAAGATCTACAGCTTCACTAAGGTTTTCGTAAAGAAATCCTAGAATCAATTCGCTCAGGTTCAGTTTCTTTCCATCGTGTAATTGATTAGCCATGCATAGATATCTTTTTGCTACTTGTATGGACCTGGAGCAGAAAACACATCTCGAAAGCCATAATGCTAGGAAAGCAATATGTTCTACGTCAGAGACTTCAGCATTTGCCTGATCATGGTATTGCTGGATGAAAGCAGTATAAGTAACTATAGCTTCGTTGAAATTAATGGTATCAACATCCAAAATATTAGGATCAAAGGTTTCACCAGTCGGTCGAAGCCCTGTGATAGCAGCTACATCGAAAAGGGTTGGAGTAATCATTCTACATGGGAGATGAAAGGTATTATGAGAAGCGTCCTAGAAGTGGATTGACGCTACTAACATGGTTTGGTTGTATTCTAAACCAGTCTTAGACAATTGGATGAGATCATAAATCCCTAATTCTTGCCAGAAAGAAGCCTTTTGTTTCTCCACTTTGTTCAACCAAGAATAGTATAGTTCTGGATCTTTTGCTAAAGGGATTGACCTAAAAACCCTTACAAAGTTGGTTACATAATCTAACCTAATTTTCTCTAAGACTAGGGGAGGCGTAGTCGAAGCTTCTCCTGTAGGGTTAACATCCTCTGAGATTGGATTCCCTTTGTCATCTATTTTTATCTTGCTCACCAGAGGCCTAGTCTTATAATACGCAGGAAAGAATTTATCTAATGAACTATTTTCTCCTGATAATGGGCCCATGAAAGCACAAGTTTTTTCAGAAAGTTCAAAAGGGATGATTACCTGAGAAGCGTAAATAGCGTGTTCCTCCGCAGTATTCGGTTTGGGTATGTATTCCTGATTCCCCAGTTGTGTAGGTTTCTGAAGCTTCAGAATTGGTTGGAGAACATTTGAAGAAGACGCCATTGAAAAATGTTTAATTTGGGGAAGAAGTTTGAAGGAACTGAGCACGTTGTTTTCTGGAAAGAGTTTGAATGGAACTGAAAGGAAAAAGAAAGGAAGAGACCAAGTATTTAAAGGTTTAACGGGAACCCTTTCAAACCCTTTGGGTAAAAACTAGAGGACACGCGGCAAGCGTTGATTTAATCCAACGGTGGTCGAATAGTCACCAGCTCCATTCCTAGGATATAGGAGTAATGATCATAAAGTAAGGTCAAGACGTGGGAACGCAACTGTTGAGAAGACGTTTCTGAAAGTGACAAGACGTTTTGGAAATAGAGTTATAATTGATTATGACGTTAATTATTAGTCTTGGGACTCTAAGAGAGCAAAACGAAATCCCATCGTGGCAAGAAACGCCTATTTCTTTCGTTTATCGAAACAGGCATTTATTGGGGGCAATTTGTTGGCTGGAGATTTCGTTTAAGAAGATTAACCTTCGAAGGTTGAAGTTCGAAGAATGATGGTTACTGAAGACCATCTTTGAAGATTTAAGAATGGCTACTGATGGTCATGTTTCAAGAAAGATGTCTGAGTTGAAACGAAAGAGAGAAGTATTAAAGCTAGCACGAAAGGCACTTTTTTCCAAGACTTAGACAATTCGCGGAAAATTGCATGAAGTACTGAAGCTTAGTGTGTTTCCGCATCATTTTCGAATATAGCTATACTGCCACGCGTCGAAAAGGACTCGAGCGGGAAGATTTGAATTGCGAAACGGTTTCCATAAACTGCACATCGACAGATGGCGCCCCCAGAGTTCTCGTGGATAACGTGGCATTAGATTATTGTACAACCGTTAGGGTCGAATTTAGTATAAATAGGAGTCTTAATGATAGGATTTCGTGTGTTCATTTTGTACAAATCACTCACATATCGCTCAAGTATCAAGTGTTAAGAGAAAGAGTTCGCTGAGAAATGTACGTATGACACCACCAATTTGAATACATGTGTATTTACTTTTATCAAATGTCTTTTGTTTTTCCTTACTTTTCTTTCTTTGTTTAAAACTTTTACTTTCGAAGTCATTTAATTTTCATGCACTTTAATTTCCTTGCAATTTATATTCTTGCACGTTAATTTCCTTGCAATTTAGATTCTCGCAATTTACATGTTTTCCTTATTACGATTTATGTTTCGAAATTACACTAACTTCTGCAACCAGCATTGTATTGAATGATTAATCATTTGAACATAAGTTTCTTGAAATCAAAACAAACAGGTATGAACCAAATCACATCAATAAACCTTTTGTTTGACTATGTCCTAGGATCAATCTAGTCGATCCTGCGAGTAACCAAATCATATTTATTATAGTTTGGAAGACTAGCGGTTGTTTACCGGAAATCACCGTAAACAGAACCGGACATGAGGCCCACAAGTCGTGACACACTCAAAGTGAGCAACATCGTGCGGCAGGCCCAAATAGTGCATCATCCACTCAATGGCCTCGACCCTCTGGATCCTGGAGTGGTGCAACAACGGCCCCCTAATAGGCAGGTGGAGAAGACACTGGACGTCATGCAAGATGATCGTCAACTCCCCCACCGGCAAGTGGAAAGAAGACGTCTCCTTGTGCCAGCGCTCCACAAATGCCCCCTGCATGCCGGTGCTGATGGTGGTGTACCCGGTCATGCAGAGCCCGCTAAGCCCTGAACCTCGCACATGGTCGTTAAACCACTGAGCTGCTGGTTTAAACAGACCGAAAATCTTCCTGGAGTGGTTCACCATTTTCAATGGCTCTCTCTCCTGTTACAAAAAAAAACAAATAAGCGAGAAATAAACGGTAAAATTATAAAAAAAGGTGACAAATAAACGACTAAGTTAAAAAAATACCTCTCCCTCCCAGATCCGCCGAGCGACGTGATCCTGGTAGTGAATCAGCAGGGAAGTGTCAAAAGGCCCTCCCGGATAGCTATCCACCTCCTGCTCCTCCTCCTCCCCGACTGGAGGGTCAACATCTGGTATGACCTCCTCCTCCTCCTCATCCTCATCCTCCTCCTCTCGCTGGCGGGAAGAAGATACCCGAGCCAGCCTACTCCTAGAGCCTGAAGCAGATGAATTCTCCACCAAGTCCTGTGGAACGCGCACACGGCGTCCCCGGCCCCGCCCGCGTGTCGACGCCAGCTGCGCCGCCGCCCGCTCGCGTCTAGCCGACGCAGTCTGGGACTCCCTGCCCTGTCTGATGCGTGCTGGCTGGTTGCCTGACATGTTCCTGTAAACAATCGAAATCGATTAATATGCGAGACAAATGAAAAAAACAAAAAAAATGCACTTCTGATACAGTTCGGAAGTTCATTTCCGAAACTGGGATGGAGGTGTTTTCGGAAATGAACTTCCGAAACACCCCTGCGCAGAGCTTTTCTGCAACCTACAATGGCAGACCCCAAAATCAAACTTTAAACCTATGTCTACACATTCTAAACATCCTAAATACCAGTACCAACCTAATCTACTACATATTTTCCTATTTGTAAACACCCTAATATCAATTTTAAGCATAGATCTAAAACTCAAAATGCTTACCGATTGAAGAGGTTGGAGTGCTTTTTAATGTAGTATAGGAAGCTTGTTGGAGCCTTTGATGTTGCCTTGGAAGTCTTTTAACAAAATTTCGCCTTTGGTGTTGTTTGATGTTGGATTAGGGTAAATGAATGGGGGAGGGGGAGTGTTCTGCTTAATCTGCAAAACGCGCAGTATTTCGGAAATGAACTTCCGAAATGCTGTTTTCGGAAATGAACTTCCGAAATAAGACAATTTTTTTAAAAAAAAAGGCGCTTTCGGAGATGAACTTCCGAAAACACCTTTTTCATGCAGTTCGGAAGTGCATTTCCGAAGTCAGAGGTAGTTTGGGTTTTTCACCAGAGGTGAACTAGAAGGTTGGGAGGTTGGCAAAGAAATTTTCCTAAATTATCGATAGTAACAGTAACAATAAATATCATGCAATAATATTCATATATAATTTACTCAATTGAAAATTAAGACCATTTATTAAACAATTTTTCAGCATATTTGTTTCATAATTGTTAATTATTTTTTAATTCAATATAATTTCTGTTTAACTATATGATTTTATTACTATCTCATACTATACATTTAATAAAAAAATTCCTTCAATAAAAACATTTTGATAGTCAAAATCTTATTACTTTGATTGGCTCTATATTCTGTTAAAAATCAAACAATTGTTGATTGAATTTTAAAAATGCCATAATTGAGATTTGAAGATTGGTCAGCTCTTGTTAATTACAAAAAGGGATTTAAAAGGATTGAATATAGTTAGGAAGAAGTTAAAAATAGAGTTTTAATCAAAACAAATTTGAAAAAAATTTGGTTTCAAAACTGGTTTATATCAAAAACCGGTTTTTAATATAAATCAATTTTGAATTGAACCGATCTAATTATAAACTGCTTTTAAAAAAATAAACTGGTTTCATTAAAACGGTTTTAAGAACTAAACTGCTTTTAAAAAAATAAACTGGTTTCATTAAAACGGTTTTAAGAACTAAATTGAACCATATACTTAATTTAATTTAGTTTGGTTTTAGAACCATGTACACCCCCTATTCTCCATTTCCTTTACATTCCTCAATTTCTGTCATAAAAATTTATAATAAGAGAATGTTATTATGAAATGATAAATTATTGAGATAATATGAAAAGAATGAAAAGAAATGGCTAACCAGCACCTACTACTATTGTGTGAAGAATTAAGAAAATTAGTAGAATCATAACATAAAAATACTTGAGAGATGTAGCCATGTTCCTTACTCTTTAGACGTAACAAATATAATATGATTTGATCTTTTTCTAGTGTATAACATAACTTTAGTGCTCTCTTAAAATTTTTAAATAGTTTTTAAAACTAACATGAGTAATATAATAAATTGTCTCTTTTTTTTTTTTTTTTATCAAAGGAAAATCAGCTTATATCATTAATAAGTAATTGTTCAATACAAGGAGGACTCACATGAAAGAAACTACGCCTAGTCCAAGAATCAGCCGCCTTAGCAATAGCATGAGCAACTGAATTCGCTTGGCGTTTTACAAACTTAACCTCAAAGTTAGGAAAATTAAACAATAAACTACGAATAGCAGAAATAATGTGACTAAACTCCGATAAACCAGTGAGATCAGAGTGAATTGCTTGGATCGTGTTTTGAGAATCACTTTAAAAAATAACATGCTCCAAATGCAAGTCTATAGCAATAGTAATAGCTTCTTTGAGGGCCAATGCTTCGGCTTCCAAAATGGGGAGGGAACCGAAATCCCAAGATGCTCCGGTATAAATGAAATTACCAATATGATCTCTAAGACACCAGCCCCTGTTTGTAGTGCCTCGACGAATATTAAAGCCTGCATCAACATTACATTTCAAACTACCTTCTACCGGTGGGTACCAGTTCAGTTGAGGTTGGTGCGTTTGCTCTTTTACGGAACTATCCTGAGCCAGAAACCACTCCTGCCAACTACAAAAAGCATGTAAACCAAGTTTAGAAAAAGACTCACTCTCATTATTCCAAAGCATATTATTACGGTTTCTCCATAGAACCTCAAACATAACCGCAACTCTCCCTGCCAACAAACCATCCTCCCTACTACAAATGTCGAGAATCAAAGCTGAAACATCATGAAAAGTAAGAATACGGGGATCTATAATATCAGACAAACCTACGGAACTCCAACACTGATTAGTCACTGAACACCCAAAGAAGATATGCCACGAATCTTCCATTTGATGATGACAAAAAAGGCAAGTTGTCGGACAAGAAACATGATGAAGTTGCAGCCTCCTTCTAGTAGAGAGACAATCTCTACAAATCCTCCAAAGCAGATGCTTAACTCTAGGAGGAGCCTTAATATTCCACAGACTACACCAGTCACCTTCCACTCTTCTAAGCCACGGGTTCCCATATTCCTTTACCCACAATCTATATCCCGATCTAACACTATAGCACCCATCTTTCTCCTCTTTCCAAATCCATTTGTCCTCATCAACCTCCGCAACCAAAGGAGTTTGGAGTATATCGGCCGCGACACCATAATCAAACAAATCCTGAATAACTTGGACATTCCAAAATTTCCCCTGTGGAGACAATAGATCATTAACCGACATAACATAAACTCCTTGGTGTTGGGGACCTCTCAACCGACCTTCATTCGATCCTCTAATCAAAGGCGCCCCCATAACCGGAATGTTCTTACCATCACCAATGCTCCACCTACAGCCAAGAGTTAGCAAATCCCTAGCTTTCTAAATGCTTCTCCATACAAAACTAGGATTAGTACAGATAGTAGCATCAAAGAAAGATGTATGAGGGAAATACCTAGCTTTATAGATTTTGGACGCAAGGGAATGCAGTTTAGATAAAAGCTCCCAACCTCGCTTAGCCACCATAGCCAAGTTAAAAGCCCGAAGATCTCGAAAACCTAAACCTCCCTCCTTCTTCGAAGCTGTCAATCGATCCCACGCCATCCACCTTATATGATTTGGATTATTTCCCCCGCCCCACCAAAAGGAGTTAAGCATCTTTTCAATATCATTCACAATTCCTTCTGGGAGAATGACAAGACTCATAATATAAGTAGGAATAGCTTCTAGCACCGATTTTATCATGACCTCCTTCCCTGCTTTAGAAATCGGCCTCCCCCTCCACGAATTAATCCTCCTCCAAATCTTATCCTTAACATACCCAAAAGTTGCTTTCTTGCTGCGCCCTATTAGGGATGAGAGTCCCAGATAGGTGCCCGTTACAAGAACATGACGGACCCCCATAATGTTGGCCAGATCCTCCTGAGCAGCTTCACTGATATTTCTGCTGAAAAAAACCTCAAATTTAGAAAGGTTTATATCTTGACCAGACGCGTCGGCATAAATATTAAGAATCTCCATCATATTATTAACTTCAGTAAGATTAGCCCTGCAAAACAAAAAGCAGTCGTCAGCAAAAAGCAGGTGAGACACATTAGGTGCTCCTCTGCATATCTGAATCCCGTGAATATCCCCACGAGTAACAGCTGAAGGATAGAAAAACACTTAGAAAGGGGGGGTTTGAATAAGTGTAGCTTTAAAAACTTGACAGATAAAAATAAATTGCACAGTTATTTTTATCCTGGTTCGTTGTTAACTAAACTACTCCAGTCCACCCCCGCAGAGATGATTTACCTCAACTGAGGATTTAATCCACTAATCGCACGGATTACAATGGTTTTCCACTTAGTCCGCAACTAAGTCTTCCAGAGTCTTCTGATCACACACTGATCACTCCAGGAACAACTGCTTAGATACCCTCTAAGACTTTTCTAGAGTCTACTGATCAACACGATCACTCTAGTTACAATCTGCTTAGTTCACTCCTAAGACTTCCTAGAGTATTCTGATCCACACGATCACTCTAGTTCCTTACAACTTAATGTAATCAATTCAAGAGTATTACAAATGCTTCTTAAAAGCGATAATCACAACTGTGATATTTCTCTTAACGTTTAAGCTTAATCTCACTAAAATATTACAAAAGCAATGTAGTGAGCTTTGATGAAGATGAAGATTCTGAGTTTAGATTTGAACAGCGTTTCAGCAAGTTAATTTGAATTATATTGTTCAGGATCGTTAACCTTGCTTCTCATCAGAACTTCATATTTATAGGCGTTGGAGAAGATGACCGTTGAATGCATTTAATGCTTTGCGTGTTCCGTACAGCATCGCATTTAATGTTATACGCTTTTGTCAACTACCTCGAGCCTTGTTCACGCTGTGTCTACTGACGTAGCCTTTAATAGCTTTTAACGTTCCTTTTGTCAGTCAGCGTAGCTTGCCACTTGTACTTCCTTCTGATCTGATGTTTATGAATACAACGTTTGAATATCATCAGAGTCAAACAGCTTGGTGCATAGCATCTTCTGATCTTCTGACCTTGAAGTGCTTCTGAGCGTGATACCATCTTCTGAACTTCAGTGCTTCTGATCTCATGTTCTTCTGATGCTTCCATAGACCCATGTTCTGATTCTGCTTCGACCATCTTCTGATGTCTTGCCAGACCATGTTCTGATGTTGCATGCTGAACCCTTTGAGACAAAGCTTCTGAGCGCTGAATTATGCGTACTCTTTATATATTTCCTGAAAGGGAAATTGCATTGGATTAGAGTACCATATTATCTTAAGCAAAATTCATATTATTGTTATCATCAAAACTAAGATAATTGATCAGAACAAATCTTGTTCTAACAATCTCCCCCTTTTTGATGATGACAAAAACATATATAAATGATATGAATTTGCGATCAGAAAGAACAGTTGGCAAAAGACAAATTACACAGCTATAGCATAAGCATATGAATATGTCTCCCCCTGAGATTAACAATCTCCCCCTGAGATAAATAATCTCCCCCTGAAATAAATACTCGAAGAACTTTAATAAAAGACTTCCCTGATTATTTCGGTAGAGACGATCATATAAGCTTCTTGTCTTCAGAGAATTCATAGCTTCTGACTTCTGCTTCCATAGGACAGCTTCAGAACTAGAATTTCCTTAGATCCTTATAACACTCACAGCTTCTGATTCCTGCTTCCATCTAGGACAGCTTCAGAACTTGAATTTCTTTGATCTTCTGAACATTCACAGCTTCTGATTTCTGCTTCCATTCAGGACAGCTTCAGAACTTGAATTTCTTTGATCTTCTGAACATTCACAGCTTCTGATTTCTGCTTCCATTCAGGACAGCTTCAGAACTTGAATTTCTTCGATCTTCTGAACATTCACAGCTTCTGATTTCTGCTTCCATTTAGGACAGCTTCAGAACTTGAGTTTTCTGGATCTTTAGAACATTCGCAGCTTCTGATTTCTGCTTCCCTCGGATAGCTTCAGAACTTTGAATTTCTACCAACATCACTTCATGCTAGATTTGTATCAGAACATTGTTGAATGTACCAGAGCATCATCTGAGCATCTCTACATCCTGAAATGTTACAGAACAAAAACTAAACGACAAAAGTCAGCATGAACGAGTTAGAACATAAGATGTATGTTTGAACACATTATATGTATCAGAGCCATATAGGCTGAAATAATGTATCAGAGCAAATAATGTATCAGAGCCATAACATTATATGTATCAGAGCAAATAGAATTTTGTCAAAATAAATAGACAAATATAGATCAAATTCTATTATCAGTGCTTCTGATTCATTCTTCTTTCTTGCTTCTGATCTCTGAAGCTTGACATCACTCAGCTTGCTTCAGTTTCCATGGTTTTGCTTTCTTCACTTCTTTATACCTGCAAAACACTTAAACCATATAGAACTTGCAGTTCTTGTTAGTGAATGTGTGGGAGCTTTACCCAGCAACTGATAGATTAATCAAATCATTTATCATTTATCTTCTCCCCCTTTTTGTCATAACATCAAAAAGAATATTTCAAAAGATTTAGATGCATAAAACGACAAATGGAGTCACTGCAATGTAAAAGCAAAGAAACTTTTTCATTGATAACTAAAAAGGATTACAAGAAAGGAATGCAGGAAAACAGATGCAACAAGGAAAGGAAACTACAAAGACCAAAAGACTAAGATCCTAGCCTACGCAAAATCCGCGCCAGAACATCATGAATCCCGTCAGTGCTTGTAGCTTGCCTTGTCATGAAGGAACGAAACTCAGCATTGGCTGCTTCTTGCGCGTCCAAACGAGAAGCCAGCATAGCTTGATTCTGATGAAGAGTTTCCAAGGTCTCCATCAGAGCTGAGGTTTCACCAGAAGAAGAAGCACCAGTATTTCTGCCCAGAGGGACAACAATCTCAGCAGGGTGATCTTCTGGAAGATCTTCAGCTTGTGCATCTTCCATTTCCTCATCTGAGTCTGACTCAGAAGGAGCCTTAGCATATTCTGGTTCAGGCAGCTCAGAAGTTCCATCTTCCAATGCTTGAAGAATAGCTGCTAGGTTTATTGGAGGAGTAGGACCAGCAACTTCAGCACGATAAACCACTACTGGAAAGACCATGTGAGGTGCTTTATCAGAAGGGTTCATTCTGAACCAGTTGAACAGCCACTGAAAATCTCCAGTCAGCACAGGAAACCATGGTCTCCACACCACGATGTCTCTGCAGAGATTTTCTTCTTCCAACTCATCTGTTGGTATCTTCCTTTCAAGAACATTTCTGTTCCTGATGAGATGGTGATGGCTGCTTTCACCAACTTCCAACCGAAAACCACGAATACCAGGAGCTTCAGACATAATCCTTCTCTGAGTGTCTGTAGCCTTAGCCAGAAAATCCTGACGAAAGGTATTCCAAAGGTTGTTTGTGGCATACTCATCCAGATGATGAAGGTGAGCAGCACCCAGAATCTCCAACCAGCCATTTACATCAGCATGTAAAAGCTCCAGATATGTTTGAGTGGTAGGGGTTGGAGGGTTGACAGTGAACCTTGAGTCGGGAAGAACAACACTATAGGGATTAGGTGTTCTTGTGGGAAAAGGGTATGAGAGAGATGAAGAAATATCTGATGGAAGGGTTGAAGGAGAGGAGATATCTGATGGTGAAGAAGGTGGTTCCGAGAGGATGAATGAGGAGGAAGAGGTGGTGGAGGTCTTTGAAGAGGGGGGTGATTGAGGGGAACCGTCAAGGGGTTGATACACTTTGAGAGGGTCATAGGAGATCCTAACTCTTTTAGGTTTGGTTTCTGGTTCAGCAGATGCCTTTCTCTTTTGTTTCCTATCATTGTCTTGATTCCCAGAGCTTGACGATGGATTCATGATAAGTTTTCAGATATTGGAAACTGCTAGGGTTTATGATATGAAGAGAGAGAGAGACGAAAAAGAAACCGAATGCAGAGAGAGAGAAATATGAGAGGGAAAAGAAACGTTTGACGAGTATAAAAAGAAAACTGAAAGAGAGTAAATGATGAAAAGCATTTAATGTTACGTGACATGAGGAGAGATAATAATGACAAAAGACGTGATTTGCACAGTTACCTAAGTAGACGTCCCCTCAACTGCACGCACGCTTGTCCAGGAATAGTGAACACGTGTTTACCATCTGGATAGCCAGTTACAGCTGTTTTGCTTTAATAGAGATTCTGAATCAACTTAGACACTGAAACGTTAGTAATAACTGAATCATAATTTCTAATTGATTTCTATCAGAACTTCTTAAAAAATTTCATATCAAAGGATACTCATATGTAAGAATTTCTCATCTTCTCATTCTGAGCTTGTTTCTGAAGACCCAATTTGTGCCGATTATATTGAATCCATCTGGTCTAGGAACAAGATTCCAAACATCATTCCTTGTAAACTGATTCAGTTCTTCTTGCATAGCAATTATCCAGTCTGGATCTTCTAGAGCATGATCAACAGAAGTTGGCTCGATCAAAGATACAAGACCTAATTGACAATCTGCATTGTTCTTAAGGAATGCTCTTGTTCTGATTGGATCATCCTTCTTTCCAAGAATGACATCTTCTGAATGACCAGAGAGGAGTCTGGATGATCTTCTGACAGATGGTTCTTCAGAAATACTTAGATCCTCCAGAGAAGCTGATACTTGATCTTCAGATTCTTTGCTTCTGAGAAGCTCTGCTTCTGATGCGTTGCTTCTTGGCTCAACAACTTCTGATATATCAATATCACAATCTGCAAAATTATCAAACTGCTTTGGTTTTTCAGAACCAAGCTTATCATCAAACCTGATATTGATTGATTCTTCTACAATCAATGTTTCAGTATTGTATACTCTGTAGCCTTTTGAGCGATCAGAATATCCAAGAAGGAAACATTTTTGAGCTTTGGAATCAAACTTACCAAGATGATCTTTAGTGTTCAGAATAAAGCATACACATCCAAAAGGATGGAAATATGAAATGTTGGGCTTTCTATTCTTCCACAATTCATAGGGAGTCTTATTTAGAATAGGTCTGATAGAGATTCTATTCTGAATATAGCATGCAGTGTTTATTGCTTCTGCCCAGAAATGCTTAGCCATATTGGTTTCATTGATCATGGTTCTGGCCATTTCTTGCAGAGTCCTATTCTTTCGTTCTACAACCCCATTTTGCTGTGGAGTTCTAGGACAAGAGAAATCATGGGCAATACCATTTTCTTTGAAGAACTCTTCAAAGGATCTGTTCTCAAATTCACCACCATGATCACTTCTGACCTTTATGATTTTACACTCTTTTTTAGATTGAATCTGAATGCAGAAATCAAAGAACACTGAATGAGTCTCATCCTTGTGTTTCAAGAATTTTACCCATGTCCAGCGGCTATAATCATCTACGATGACTAATCCATATTTCTTCCCTCTGACAGATGCTGTTTTGACTGGGCCAAACAGATCAATGTGCAAGAGTTCTAATGGCCTTGAGGTAGAAACAACATTCTTGGACTTGAATGCAGGTTTGGAGAACTTGCCCTTCTGACATGCTTCACAAAGAGCGTCTGATTTGAATTTCAGATTAGGGAGTCCTCTGACCAGATTCAGTTTGTTAATCTGAGAAATCTTTCTCAAACTAGCATGACCTAATCTTCTGTGCCAGACCCACTGCTCTTCAGAAACAGACATAAGACAAGTCACCTTCTGACTCATAAGATCTTGCAGATATGTCTTATAAATGTTGTTCTTCCTCTTGCCTGTAAATAGGATTGAGCCATCCTTCTGATTTACAGCCTTGCAAGACTCTTGATTAAAGATTATATCATAACCATTGTCACTTAATTGACTGATAGATAAGAGGTTATGTGTTAATCCTTCTACAAGAAGTACATTAGAAATGGAAGGAGAGTTACCAGACTTTATAGTTCCAGAGCCAATTATCTTGCCCTTCTGATCTCCTCCAAACTTGACTTCTCCTCCAGACTTAAGCACCAGGTCTTGGAACATAGACCTTCTTCCTGTCATGTGTCGCGAGCATCCAGAGTCCAGGTACCATGACATGTTGTGCTTTGTCCTTTTTGCAGTCAAGGATATCTGCAATAGGAATAATCTTATCCTTAGGTACCCACATTTTCTTGGGTCCTTTCTTGTTAGATTTTCTCAAGTTCTGATTGAACTTGGGTTTAACATTGTAAGCAATAGGAGGAACAGCATGATAATTTTTAATGTGAGTTTCATGATATTTCCTAGGTTGTGTCACATGCTTTTTGGTGTGTGTTATGTGAAAGCTTTGAGCATGTGAAGTGTGTCTAATATCATGGGAGTGGCCATACTTGAACTGATCATACAATGGCTTGTATGTGATTTTCATTTCATCAACAGGTTCAAGTTTGTATGGGGTTTCACCCTCAAAACCAATGCCGACTCTTTTGTTTCCAGACACAGCATATATCATAGAAGCTAGCTGACTTCTGCCAATACTTCTAGATAAGAACTTCCTGAAACTTAAATCATATTCTTTCAGAATATGGTTTAGACTAGGAGTGGATTTTTCTGAATCAGAAGGGGATCCAACATTATTGGATAATTTTAAAAGTTTTTCTTTTAATTCAGAATTCTCCAACTCAAGCTTCTTTGTTTCAAATTCAAATTGCTTTTTCAGCTTTTTGTATTTGAGACTAATCTGAGACTTGAGTTCCAGTAGTTCAGTTAGACCGGAAACTAACTCATCTCTAGTAAGTTCAGAAAATACCTCTTCAGAATCTGATTCTGATGTAGATTCTGATCCGTCATCTTCTGTCGCCATCAGCGCACAGTTAGCCTGCTCATCTTCTGAGTCATCTTCTGACTCATCCCAGGTTGCCATAAGACCTTTCTTCTTATGAAACTTTTTCTTGGGACTTTCCTTCTGAAGATTTGGACATTCGTTCTTGTAGTGTCCAGGCTCATTGCATTCATAGCACATGACTTTCTTCTTGTCAAATCTTCTGTCATCAGAAGATTCTCCACGTTCAAATTTCTTTGAACTTCTGAAGCCTCTGAACTTCCTTTGCTTGGTCTTCCAGAGTTGATTTAGCCTTCTGGAGATTAAGGACAGTTCATCTTCTTCTTCAGATTCTGATTCTTCAGGATCTTCTTCTCTAGCCTGAAAAGCGTTAGTGCATTTCTTGATATTAGATTTTAATGCAATAGACTTACCTTTCTTTTGAGGCTCATTTGCGTCCAGCTCTATTTCATGACTTCTCAAGGCACTGATAAGCTCTTCCAGAGAAACTTCATTCAGATTCTTCGCAATCTTGAATGCAGTCACCATAGGACCCCATCTTCTGGGTAAGCTTCTGATGATCTTCTTTACGTGATCAGCCTTGGTGTATCCCTTGTCAAGAACTCTCAATCCAGCAGTAAGAGTTTGAAATCTTGAAAACATCTTTTCAATGTCTTCATCATCCTCCATCTTGAAGGCTTCATACTTCTGGATTAAAGCTAGAGCTTTGGTCTCCTTGACTTGAGCGTTTCCTTCATGAGTCATTTTCAAGGACTCATATATGTCATAGGCCGTTTCCCTGTTAGATATCTTCTCATACTCAGCATGAGAGATAGCATTCAGCAAAACAGTTCTGCATTTATGATGATTCCTGAAAAGCTTCTTCTGATCATCATTCATTTCTTGCCTAGACAGCTTTACGCCACTGGCATTTACTGGATGTTTGTAACCATCCATCAGAAGATCCCATAGATCACCATCTAGACCCAGAAAGTAACTTTCCAGTTTATCTTTACAGTATTCAAAGTTTTCACCATCAAATACCGGCGGTCTAGTATAACCATTGTTACCGTTGTATTGCTCAGCAGAGCCAGATGTAGATGCAGGTGTAGGTGTAGACTTTTCACTTTCATCAACCATCTTTTACTGAAGCGTTTTTCTCTTCCTGAATCTTTTCTAAACACGGTTAAGTGCTTGCACCTTAGAACCGGCGCTCTGATGCCAATTGAAGGATAGAAAAACACTTAGAAAGGGGGGGTTTGAATAAGTGTAGCTTTAAAAACTTGACAGATAAAAATAAATTGCACAGTTATTTTTATCCTGGTTCGTTGTTAACTAAACTACTCCAGTCCACCCCCGCAGAGATGATTTACCTCAACTGAGGATTTAATCCACTAATCGCACGGATTACAATGGTTTTCCACTTAGTCCGCAACTAAGTCTTCCAGAGTCTTCTGATCACACACTGATCACTCCAGGAACAACTGCTTAGATACCCTCTAAGACTTTTCTAGAGTCTACTGATCAACACGATCACTCTAGTTACAATCTGCTTAGTTCACTCCTAAGACTTCCTAGAGTATTCTGATCCACACGATCACTCTAGTTCCTTACAACTTAATGTAATCAATTCAAGAGTATTACAAATGCTTCTTAAAAGCGATAATCACAACTGTGATATTTCTCTTAACGTTTAAGCTTAATCTCACTAAAATATTACAAAAGCAATGTAGTGAGCTTTGATGAAGATGAAGATTCTGAGTTTAGATTTGAACAGCGTTTCAGCAAGTTAATTTGAATTATATTGTTCAGGATCGTTAACCTTGCTTCTCATCAGAACTTCATATTTATAGGCGTTGGAGAAGATGACCGTTGAATGCATTTAATGCTTTGCGTGTTCCGTACAGCATCGCATTTAATGTTATACGCTTTTGTCAACTACCTCGAGCCTTGTTCACGCTGTGTCTACTGACGTAGCCTTTAATAGCTTTTAACGTTCCTTTTGTCAGTCAGCGTAGCTTGCCACTTGTACTTCCTTCTGATCTGATGTTTATGAATACAACGTTTGAATATCATCAGAGTCAAACAGCTTGGTGCATAGCATCTTCTGATCTTCTGACCTTGAAGTGCTTCTGAGCGTGATACCATCTTCTGAACTTCAGTGCTTCTGATCTCATGTTCTTCTGATGCTTCCATAGACCCATGTTCTGATTCTGCTTCGACCATCTTCTGATGTCTTGCCAGACCATGTTCTGATGTTGCATGCTGAACCCTTTGAGACAAAGCTTCTGAGCGCTGAATTATGCGTACTCTTTATATATTTCCTGAAAGGGAAATTGCATTGGATTAGAGTACCATATTATCTTAAGCAAAATTCATATTATTGTTATCATCAAAACTAAGATAATTGATCAGAACAAATCTTGTTCTAACAACAGCTCCTCTGATAAGAGCCGAGAGACCTTCCGTAATCATAATAAAAAGGTAAGGAGATAGAGGATCCCCCTGCCTCAATCCTCTTCCTGGCTGAATTGGTCCAATACTATCTGTGTTCACAAGAACAGTATAATTTACCGACGATACACACATCATCATCCATCGAATCCAAATATCCGAAAAACCCATCCGTACTAACATACCCCGCAAAAAACCCCAATCAACCCTGTCGTAAGCTTTACTTATGTCAATCTTTAGATCTAGTTGTGCATTGTTTCCGGACGTCCTTCTCTTAAGGGCATGGATAACTTCAAACGCTATCATAGCGTAATCAAGAATAGACCTCCCCTCCACAAAAGCAGATTGCTCTTCCTCAATACATTTAAGGAGGTCACATGAGATAAAGGGAAATTTTCTTAACCTTTCACGATTTTAAAGAGAAATTTATATATTTTAACCTTTCAATACAACTTTTCATTTTTAAAAGTTAATATTATATTAAAAGAGTACTATGGGTATTTGTCCAATTACAAAGAAAACATCCGCTATATTCCGAAATTTGTAAAAGGTGAGATTCTTACAAAATTTGTAAAAGTTAATGTTGGATTTGAGAATATTTCCTATAAGTGATCACATTCAAAATTTCAATTTAATCGATCAAATCAAGTTCGAAGTATTGCAAATTTCACTATTGAACAAAATATCATTCCTGTGATTCCATAAATTTCACCATTGAACAAACTTTTCAATACACCTATCATTTACTTAATTATTTTAATCTTTTAAGATAATAATCGTAATATGTAATTGTTGAACAATGATAAAATGTTGATAAAATGATAAAGTACAGTGATTCTTGGCAATTAACAATTATTTGTCATAAGCAGAAAAATCTAATTATGATATTTTCTTTAGGAAATCAATTTAATTCAAATATAAAAGACATTATTAGCGTGTAAGTGACATTATTTATAATACTAAAATGTTCGTTATAATTTTGAATTAATTTTATTTTTAATTATTTTTATTTATGTTTAATTTTTTACAATATATAGAGTTGCAGAGAAATACAATCTTATGTCTTGTGGTTTAAAAAATAAAAAGCCTAGATTTATTTTCTCAAAATTAAGTGGTATTATTTGTTAATTTTTTTTATTTTTGCGGATGTATTACTTGTGTTTTTTGTGTGTATTAATCACTATATAAAAATTATTTGTAGATGCAGTTAAACCCAAAAAGATGTGAGTGTGGATATTATGTTATGAAATATAGGTAGAATATTGTCTCTAGAGGAATTAGTGATTCATGGGCTAAGCTAATCACATTATTCATACGCATGTAATTTATTTATGTTTGTTGTTAAGTTAATGTTGTAGTTGTTAGCTAGTAAAGGATTTATATCAGGTTAATGTTGTTATTGTTGTTGTGGAGATTGAATATTTAATATTGTTGTTATTGTGTTATCCAAATTTAAATTTTAATAAAATTATAAGTGCTTAACTATCAGATAACATTTACACGAGAAGATATAAATGATGTTGGTTCATAGAGTTTTTTTTTTTACAAGCACACTAATTTCTCTTGGTTTTGCCTTGTTAATTGATTAACCAATTTGTATATATATTTTAGTGTTGTTATAAAAAAATGTATACGTGTCATTTAACAAAATGTCATTAGTTTTTTTTTTTTTTCACAAAACATGTATATACATGTTTTGTTTAAAAAAATCCAGGTTAAAAAAATTATGTAAAATTTCAAGAGTTTATATTAAAAAAAACAAGACATTTTTTTCCGGTTGGAACTCCCAACTATGATAAAATTCCACCTTTTACATCTGAGAGAAAAGTGATGTTTTTTCCAGTTTTAGAAATACAAAAAATATTATTGCAATACCTAAAAATCGAACTCGTGACTTTTGCGTATTTTAATAAGAACTTGTCACTACACCACCTAACATTTATTATTATATTATAAATTTAAACATATATATATATACATATAGTTTTATATAAATATATTATATGTTAAAACAATAAAAAAAATAAAATATTAATAAAATTAAAAATTGAAAAAAAATTAAAAACTTAAAAACAAAAAGAAAAGCAAATAGTAACATAAATAAAAAGGATTAAAATAGAAGAAAAAAAACAAAAAATATTAGTGATCGAATTTTCGTTCTCTAATTTTTATATATAAATTAAATTATATTATATATAAAAGTATTTTTTTCGTGCCCGATTTAGTGTCTCTTAAAATTGGCTCATTATTATTAAATTTTAATAGCTAATTCGGTCACTACAGTGACCGAAATTTCAGTCACAAAATTTTAGTCTCTAAATCGGTGCTGATTTATTTTAATGACTGATTTAGTGATCTCTTAAAATTTGCTCGTAAATATTAAATTTTGATGGCTAATTCGATCACTACACTAAATAAATAAGACTATACCATTTGAATCCCTATATATTACTATTTGCTAATTGCAATCTAATTCCTATAATTACTCATCTGTAATTAATTTTTTTATAAAAGTAAGCTAAGTACAATATCATGGCTAAACACTCCATTTTTCTGACATTATTATCTAATGTCTTAGGAAAATTAATTTTATTAAAAGTTTTAGTGTTGGCTCAACACCTCATTTTTCTGACATTTTTGCCTAATATGTTAGGAAAATTAATTTTATTAAAAGTTTTAGTGTTGGCTCAACACCTCATTTTTTCTGACATTTTTGCCTAATATGTTAGGAAAATTAATTTTATTAAAAGTTTGAATGTACATTAGTATTATAATCACACAGATAACTCAATATGTCTTAGGCGGATATATGTTGAATAATTGTCCTTGGTCTTATTCTAAGAGTTGTTGTTCATGTAAATTAATTAATATTAATAAATACATAAAAAATTCACACAAAAGTAACTTAATAACTCTAAACATGAATCAAATAAGACGGTTGCTATATGTATACCAAAATTTAACACGGTATATCTACACCGTATCAAAATACAGCATGGCTCATACGATTGTTTGTTATAGAAAAAATAAAAAATAATTATTAAAGATTTAATAAAACTCAAACCATATTATTTTACTGTGTGTGTAACATTAAGTATAAACATAACATTTCTCATCAAATAATACTATCAAAGGTTCATCTGTGATGTAAGCTATAAAGATAATTACCTAGACAAATAGAACAATTCCTCATCCTCGCTATTTAACTTGTCATAATTCCTTGTTAGTATCATTTCTTAGTAACTTCATGTGTAAAACCTATAACTTCAATCTACAACTTAAGTTGCAAGATTTAAAGTAGAACAAATACTACAAGAACTTGTCTTGTTAGTGAAATGATACAAAGTATCATATTGATCATTAATATATATAATCGAATTGATACCCTCTTTATTATTATTCTAAAAACAATTTTTTTTTTTAAATATATTAATAAATAAACCATTATCATTATGTGTAGTGGTTAATTATATATATATATATATATATATATATATATATATATATATATATATATATATATATATATATGTGTGAGAATTGGATCAAACTCTAGTGTGTCGAAGGGTAGCTTCTGCTTCAACAGAGATTGTGTCGAAGACCTACATACTATAGTCGAAGTGTGTTCTAGTATGTAGGTGTTGAAATGTTAGGGTTGTTAGTATTTTAAATTGGACCTGTTTGTTATGTCCAATTGTTTAAGTTAACTTGTACCCTAAATTGACTTGTAATGGGTATTTGTGAAAAAGTCCATTAGTTTAGTATGTTAGGTTTTATTATAAATAGCATACTAGTCTCACATCATTGCATACTGCAAATCCTAATTTAGGATGAGAGGGTTATTTGTTATTCTTGTAACTTGTAATCTTGATTGAAAGATGTTATTTCTCTATAATTTTAATTGGCATTATGTTTGGTAAAACTAATATCGCAGCAATTAGTTAAATAGGATATAGAACTTGTAAGAGAAAGCAGGTGAAAGTTCTATTTCACAAAGAAACACGTGGAGTTGATTTGTTTCAACATCTAGACAACATGTCAAAGAAGGTGTCATATGCAAGCCATTCGACATCGCGCCTGAATCAGAACTGCTATTGATTGAATCTGACTCAACAATTAACAGCAATGCAGAATATTACTAACCAATATTATGCAATCATAGGTGGCGCATGAAAGATCCAGAAGAATCAAATTAGAATATGTTTGAATGAAGACTTTCTAATTTTGGAGATTTATTAGGAAGATTTAATTGAAGACCTTAATTGTAGTAGAAGTAACTGCTTATTTGTAACAGCAAATTATCTATGTTTGAAGGCCCAAATCCAGTTAGGTATAGGTTATAAATAGAAGAGTTTGTAACCTAGAAAAATAAGCCAGCCGAAGTATAGCAAGATGTAATCATTAGGGCTAGGTTAAGTGAACCTCCCGGATTGTGGGAAGGTCACCGTAATCCTCGAAGCCTGTAGGCAAGAGAAGTACGTATGTTCTTGGAGGATGCTTTGAAGTAACTCCAAGTTATTGTTGTTATTCTTAGTCAAGAGTCTTGACTAGGTATTTTCATGGAAGTGTGTCTTCCAAAACTGTTTGTCCGTGTGATCAGAATGTTGGTAATTGGGCCGTTGTTATAGATCCTGGGATTGGAAAATTGTACAACACCATTGTGATGGTTGGGAGTGAGATGGGTTTCTCATATCTTGAGAGGATCTAGGTAGAAGGATCATTAAGTAGGGATTAAGTTAAGAGTTGTAAACGGGGGAGTTTAGCTTTGAATTAATAATGCTGATAGTGGACTTCATTCCTGGCTTGGTAGCCCCCAGAGTAAGTGTGTTTGTCACCGAATTGGGTCAACAATTGATTGTGTTCTTTACTTTTTAGTACTGTGCGAAATCATTTATATCTTGCCTGTGTTTTCTATGACATACCTAATGTCTCGGCATCCTTTAGGACATCTGAGTCTATTGAACCAGAATTTCAAAAGAGAAAGGAAAGAATAGCAGTTATAACTAATCATTGTTGTTCTTCTTGTTTATCATCTTTGTTTTCCATTGTGTTCCCTATTATACTCTATTAGAGACATCCTTTTCACAACAAATTGGTGCAGTGAGCATGGAGAAGATGCCTTCAATAAAGCATGAGATTGAAAAGTTCGCCGGAGTGAACAGTTTTAGTCTGTGGCACTTGAAGATGAAAGCCCTACTGGTTCAGCAAGGTTATTTGGAAACATTGAAGGGAGCGGCAACTATGGATGTTGCGTTAACTAAAAAAGAAAAGACGTCCATGACAAAGAAAGCCCACAGTGCAATTCTGTTGAGCCTTGTTGATAAGGTTCTTCGACAGGTATCAAAGGAGACGACGGCATCAGGGTTATGAGTGAAACTTGAAAGTTTGAACATGACCAAATCGCTGGTGAATCGATTCTACCTGAAGAAAGCTTTGTATTCATTCAAGATGATTGAAGACAAAGTACTGGCTGAGTAGTTGTATATGTTCAACAAGCTGGTTCTTAATCTTGAAAAGATTGATGTGAAGATCGATGATGAAGATCAAGCGCTGTTAATGTTGTGTGCTTTTCCTCAAACACATGCTCACTTCAAAGAAACTCTCCTATATGGAAGGGAGTCCCTGACCTTTGAAGAAGTTCAATCAACCCTATATTCTATGGACTTGAACGAACAAAAGGAGTATAAACCTTTGACTTTTGGTGAAGGTTTGGCCGTTAAGGGAAAATTCTTGCGAAAGGATAGTAAGTTCGACTAGAAGAAGGGAAAAAGTCAGCAGAAGTCTTACAGTTGCGAAGCATCTGGCATTCGATGCTATCATTGCAAGAAGGAGGGTCACACAAGAAAGGTGTGCCCTGAACGCCTGAAAGATCATCGAGGTAAAGATAATGGATATGTAGCCATTGTTCAAGATGATTTCGAATCATCTGATGTTCTTGTGGTTTCAAGTGGTGACTCTAGTAAGGAGTGGATTATGGATTCAGGTTGCACTTGGCACATGACTCCAAACAAAGACTTTTTCGAGGAATTATGTGATCAAGATGGTGGATCTGTATTGCTGGGAAACAACAACGTTTGCAAGATTGCATGTGTTAGATCTGTGAGATTCAAGCTCCATGATGAGTCAATAAGGTTGTTGACTGAAGCCAGGTATGTTCCTGATTTGAAGAGAAACTTGATTTCTCTTGGTGAAATCAAGAAGAAAGGATATGTTTTCCAAGGAGAGAAAGATATCCTAAGAGTCATGAAGGGGTCGAAGGAAATCTTGAGAGGCGTGAAGAAATAAGGCTTGTATACCCTTGAGGCTGAAGTTGTAAGTGGTTCGACAAATGTTGCATCCACAAAACCTTTGTTTAAGACAGAAATTTGGCACATGATATTTGGCCATGTCAGTGAAAGGGGTCTGGTCGAATTAGGGAAACAAAATCTGCTTGGTGGAGAGAAAGTTGCAAGTTTTTTCCACTGTATGCAGTTGATAAATTCGTACGAAGAAAGCTAGTTTGTTCTTTAATGTTATAGAGTTTGTTCCAAGATGGAGATTTTTTAGAATTGGATCAAATTCTAGTGTGTCGAAGTGTAGCTTCTGGTTCGACAGAGATTGTGTCGAACACCTACATACTATAGTCAATGTGTTTTCTAGTATGTGAGTGTTGAAATGCCAAGGTTGTTAGTATTTCGAATTGGGTCTGTTTGTTATGTTCAACTGTTTAAGTTAACTTGTATCTTAAGTTGGCTTGTAATAGGTATTTGTGAGAAAACTCATTGGTTTAGTATGTTAGGTTTTATAAATAGCATACTAGACTCTCATCACTGCATACTGCAAATCCTAATTTAGGGTGAGAGAGTTATTTGTTATTCTTGTAACTTGTAATCTTGATTGAAAGAAAAAGGGGAGAATAGCAGTTATAACCAATCCTTATTGTTCTTCTTGTTTATCATCTTTGTTTTCCATTGTGTTCCATATTATACTCTGTTAGAGACATCCTTTTCACAACAATATGCATATTGTGGCCTAAGATGGCTATCGTCCTCATGTAAAGTCTAATTTTTAAAGTTAATTGTGATTTTTTTTGTGCCATTGAAAATGTGACATACCATGTGTACTTTGTTGTTACATATTTTTTAATTTATGTTATTTCTAGATTGTGACTCTCTACATCACTTGTAGACTGAGCTTATGCCCCTAGAAAGTGGTGTCTTAACTTTCTCACCAATATAACATTCTCCAATGCTAGTCTCGATTTGTTATAGTATCTTAGGTCCCATCTTTGAATACTAGTGCAATGATTTTCTTCTTTTGGGGTCTTTGCAACCATAGTAGGGTGCACCCTATTTGATTGTAAAATATTAGAGGTGTTCATTTGTTCGAGTAAATCCGAACCAAACTAGAATCTGAATCAAACCATAGTATTTGGGTTAAACATTTTTTAAGCTCGGGCAAGAACCGAACCAAATCAATGAATCCAATGACAATTGATTCGGGTATCGAATTTTCAATTTTCTACCCGTAAACCCAATCTAAACCAACCATAATTAATTATCATGAAAATTACTATCAAACATTCAACTTCAAGAAGAAAAAAGTGAAAAATCGTATGTGGATAAGTTATACTATTTTAATTTGTTATTAAAAAATTGTTAGTGTAATGTGGTAACTGAGCATAAAACTATGACCCACATTCATTATCATACTAACTCAAGTGACTAGTTATAGATTCAAAAGCCTTTATGTTAGATATTTTCTTGTTAGATAATTTTGGAATCTATTAGAGAAAAATTGCTAGTCTAATATTTACAATTGAACACTGTAAATACTATATTTTTTATATGATTATGAAAAATTAATTTTCGTAAATAAGTTATTTTTTTCAAATATTTTTGCATTTTTTTATCTACATGATTAATCCAAGCCAAACCAACATGTTGTTTTTTGGTTGGGCTCGGTTTGAGCTTTATCACAAATATTTGCAAATCCAATCCAAACCAATCCATTTAATTTTAATCGGTTTGGGTATCGAATTCTTTTAAAACCGAATCAAATCGGCCCACGAACATCTTTATAAAATATAATATCTATTAGTCTATGATAGGTGTAACACGTGTTCTTCAATCAAAATGGAATAAAGTTGTTGTAGTAACTAGAATTGTTTAACATGAAGGCCATCTTAGGCGCGTCCACGAGATCCATCTTTATCTAGTCATATCTATAATAGGCATCCATGAAGTTCAGAGTTATGTATATTAAGGATCCATCAATCAATTTGTTGATGTTTTGCAAGAGATAGGGATCCTTAGAACACATGAGATTTAGATTGGCGAAATCTACACACATTTGCCACTTTTTGGATGATTTTTGAACCCACGCCACATTTTCTAAACAGGTCAGATAATTGATCTCTATAATGAAATATGCTTCCTTCAGTTTCCTTACCTCTTAGTCTTTTACCACCTATTTTTCCTTATCCTCCTTACACAATTTCTCTCCATAATAAGTTTCGTTGTGGGATTGATGGCGAGGCGGTGACACACAATCCTGGTGTATCTATCTAGAGCTTTCAAGAAAGGGCCTAGGAAAATGGGTCAAGGTTTTTTATGAATAGGGAAATCAGGTGTTCCTCCTTTACTTCCATAATAGATGTGCTCAGTTTGATGGTATGGTATTTTTGGGGGCCAATTTATACCTCTTTCGTATCATCTATAAGTGTGAGCCTCTCTTTTTCAAACTCTATTATGGGCTCGGAATCTACAAAATTAAAACCATTAATGTTTTAATGTGGCACAAAGACTGCAACCATAATTCCCTAATGACCCTGTCACTTTTTCAATAACATATTATGGTTGTTAGTTAATCCCAGTGGATCCTGCCAATACGTCCATTCAGTAGTGGGTACTTCATTCTTAAGTATAAAAATAACAAAGAGCCCCCATTGAAGGTTGAAAGGATGAATGTTGTGCAATAATCATGTTTTACAATGAAGGGGAATCTACTATAAGATACCTAAATTTGAACATCTTAGTATTCTTCTTAAGCTCAAACATCATATTGAGAGTTTTGTAGCCTTTAATAGGGACTTGTTACCCAAATAAATTCACCAAAGTGCCCCTCGAAGGATGAAGTTTTGTTTGAGTCCAACTAAATCTAGTATGAGGTCTCCTAATATAGGACGCCGATCAACACTTTCTTGATCTCCCATTTATCAAACAACATTTTTATGACCACTAGGTCATTATTGTGGTGGGAGGAATTATGTGTCGTATTTTCAAGGAAAAAAGAATTTGGGATATAACTCATCCTCTAAGTCCACCTTGGACTTAGTAGGAAAGTTTAATACTGCCATGACTTTGCGTGAATATCATTTGAGAAAGGATTTAGAATCTCATCGTTTGAAAAACCTGTTATATCTTGTGTTAGGGGTCTGCTGTAAAACATGGACAAGAAGAAAATGAAAATGGTATGATGAAAGTTGCACAAAATAAATTCCAAAGAGTGTGTTTACACTAAGCTTTAGGTTCCATTTGCCCCCTCAAATTTAGGAAATTGGATGAAAATGGATTAAGCGACGAATCCCCTTCAAGATACTTTGGAGACCTTAACATGAATCGCACATTCACATTAAGCATATCGATCAACGATATTTTACAGAATAAAGTTCTCTCATTTATTCTTGTGCACTTGAAAAATAAAAGAATGATTTTGATATAATTTTTTGCACTTGAAACATATTATTCTTGTATGTTTTTTATGCCTATAAATTATCTCTATTTATAGAGAAATTCATGTCACTTGGTGAAGAGAAACAACCCTTTGAAAGATTTTATTCATGAATGGTTACATTGCTTCAATTGTAAAGCATCTAACCTTTTCTCTAAAAGGTATTTTTTAACCATTGCAACGTTCCAAATATATTTTGGAAATTTCTCTAAGATTCCCCCACCATTTTCAAAATATATCTAAATCCATTATTCAGGAACCTTCATGGTTTCAGATAAATGTATCTTACGATTTGAACCATTACTTATTAAGTTAAGTTTTCACTCATCCCCGAATAGATTGGTAGATAAGCTTTGAACCCATTATTCATTAGAACAAGTGTGCATAACTCACACATGAAATCTCAGTATCATTTATCGAATTATCAATATGACACATTAAATAAGGCCTTGTGTCTCATATCCTTTTCATAAGAATTTAAGAGTCAAGCCCTTGAACTCTATGAAGTGGCACCACTTCATTCTCATATAGGTAGACTATATCAGAAATGCATCCATAATTATGCATTCTAGCAAACATATGCTATATGTCTATTAAGAGGAAAACATCATCCTACTATATTTATTCTTATGGTCCAAGTAATTTTATCTCTTGGGATGTATCTATTGTCAAGTACTTCAATCACTCTAATAGTGTACTTTAATCATTGAACTCAAGACTTAATGTTAATCAAGTGTGAGTTGAGTTTTCACTATTGAGGATTAATTAGATATGGGCTTGTTCCATATCCCTAATGATGTCTTTATTGTATTCAATTGTATTGACCGGTAAAATAGCAAGTGTACTATTTTTTTACAGATGTAGTTATAAGTGGATAAATTTTCCCAAGTATCGAACTCGCGGACTGCGTGGGAATTATATGTTTCAGAATAGTGCAGTTGAATAAAAAGTCATCGGGGAGTTTGGTTTTTATGTTTAATTTAAAATAACAACTTATGCAATGAAAGAGTTAAAATTGTTTGATTAATGAAAATATGCGGGAACAAGTCAGGACAGATGTATGAATCGCTCTGCAATGAAATAATTACCAATTAACAGATTAACTTTAGAAATTCTCACTATCGACACCGAACATTGATTTTCCCTAATTCCTTAGTGAAAACTTCTTGAGATTAAAACCCTCTTTCAATTCCTTAAAAAGATAATTTTATCTCAAGATTCTAAAAGACATAGCCCGGATAATTTGATCGCTACACATTAAACCCTTATTCCTAAGTGATTCTTAATTATAGCGTTATGATTAAAAAGGCGTTGAGGTAGTTTGTCCGACGAACCCTCAACCGTATATCAACACATATATTTTCCAATATAAAGAAGCAATAAGCACTTTTAATCATAAACTGAATTTCATAAAGATAATCCGAAAATTAACGGTAAATTTTATTCATTACATCACATGATTCAGGGACATCAATCCTAACAAGTAAAGAGTTTAGCTACTCATGGCAATTATCAAGATAACAATGATTAAAGATGAAGACATTACAATTGGTTGAACCGGAATTGATCTTCAATCGCGGATGCTCTTGAAGATTTCTTCGCTCCAAGCCCTAGTGCTCTCAATCTCTATTTTCACGTTCTCCGACCGTCAAAAAGTGATTTTCTTCTTTCCAAACAGTGACTAAATACCTCACAGCAAATATTCTCATACGAAAAGTCCATCATACCCTTACTTAAGTGACAGATTTCATAAGTTAAAAATCAGAATTTTTCTGCGCACATGTCTGACACGGCCGTGTCATGGGACACGGGTGGCCGTGTCAGACCCCTGACTTCTTGGTTCCAAGATTTCTCAACTTTTTCTCTTCAGCATGTCTGACACGGCCGTGTCCTGGGACACGGGTGGCCGTGTCAGATCTCTGACTTGATGCTTCCAAGATTTTCCAATGTCTCCTTTCAGCCAGTGTGACACGGCCGTGTCACATGACACGGGTGGCCGTGTCAGACCTCTGGCTTGCCAAAAATCGCATTTCCTTGACTTGAATCATGCCCTATTCCTGCAATACTTAAAAACTACCAGTACAAGATCAAAAGCAAGAGGAAAAACAACAAAAACTAGAAAAGATAACACAACCAACTCAAACATAAAACTAAGCAAAACTAACAATAACCAGACTAAAATAACTTAAATTACCACCGGATGAAGTGTTTTTCCATTGATTAGAACATAGAAACAAGGTGAAATTGGTGGCCGATCACAACCCCAAACTTAGCTCATTACTTGTCCTCAAGTGATGGACGAGAAAAACAAGCGGGCACCTATGAATCTTTCTTATTCTCCACAACACAACTGATGCTTCCACACTTGATAATTACTTCGTGTCAAAGTGTTCGATCCCCCTCCCCGAACTTTTCCGTTGTACTTCAATTTTGACTCATTCTTTTACCTGCAAGCTCAATCACACTCTCACAACTTCTCTCGGGGTTAAGTGTTTCACTCGCTCATCAAAGCATACATATCTACTCTTTGTTTTGTAAACATTCTAACATAATTCCACAATATCAACAACAAACACGTTTAGAGGGCTTAAGGGTTGTAACAGGGCTTAGGTTAGGTAGGATAAACAAAGAAAAAGGGTACTATGGTTTATGGCTCGGTATTAACTAATTAGTCCGATATCATTTTGCACATTACATCGTGTTTGGGGTGTTTAGCGATTTTTCCGCTTTCCGGACTCTTAACTTCTTTACATTATGGCAAGTGTGTATCGAAATCATTCTTTTTTCTTTTTTTTTTTCTTTTTTACAACATATCTCTTTTCATGTGTTCTCTTCTTTTTTTTTCTTTTCTTTTTCACACTTGCCTCATTCTTTTGTCACCGGACTTGGTTACCCCAAACTTAACTTTTACTATCGGACACGGACTTATAGTTAACACCGAAAATAAAGGAAACAAAAAGGGATTATGAATAAGAAAAAGAAAAACATGGATGATGGTTTAAGATGGTTACAAAGGATGATAAACAACAAGGTTGGGTGCGAAAGGCTCAGGGTTAAAGAAAAAAATAAATGCCTCAGTGTGTGTGATCGATGTGTGTACTATATGAAGAACAAATGCAAAATTAGAGCGATAATGCCATACCCGATGCTCTCTCATGATGGATTGAAGTGTTTGGCTTTATATATCCTCACAGGTTTGGCATTGCATACAGGTTCAAAAATGGTCTCCATCTTGTACAGCTTCTTGTCCGGTTCAGGTTGCTCTAGACTCCTTCACTCGGCACCATCAAGTTGTGTCTCGCATTTTTTTTCAGTTGTGCCAACTTCCATAGGTGCCCTGAAAGCCAATATAAGGTGCGTCTTCCTCCTTTTTCAACTATATTCTCACAATTCTTTTCTTTGGAATTACACTCATCCTGGTTAATAAAAACTCAAAACACACATAAAACAAGAAAATAGAATAGAAATAACAAAAACAGAAATAACATAAAAGAACTTTCCCCCCACACTTGGATTTGACATTGTCCTCAATGGATACACAAGCATGAGGGAAAACTCACAAAGCTCACTGAGGCGGCGGTGGAGGATATGGAAATTGCAACATCATGCGTTGCATCATTTCCTGAATGTTATAAATGGCAGCCCCTTGTCGGGTCTGCTCCTCTCCTTGGCGAGTTTGCTCTAAGCATTGCCTTAATAACTCCTCGCCCTGTCGGGTTTGTTCCGCCCTCAGGTACTCTATTTCAGAATGCATCCATCCCCAATTGTCCTGTGGCATTTGAGATGTTCCCTCATTAAATCCGCTAGGGGGTGGACCTGTTTGTTCAGGTTCCTCATGGTACTGCTGATCATCCTCTTCATCACCTGCATCCAAAAATTCCAATTCCATGTCACCTTCCCCCATAGGGGTGGTGCTAGTATACAACCAGTTAGTTCGATCATAAACAGATACACGGCTAGGATTTGGCAATTCTAAAATGTGAGCCCCATGAATCATTAAAGAGTAAGTCTGGGGCTGCACAGAGATCATACCTTGCTTAATTAAAGCTGCCATATCAATTTTTAAAGTACGCGGATTTACCTCTGGAAGATTCCGCAGCTCAGCACCATAACCCAAATCGTCCGCTAAAGCGGTAATAATGCCACCAACAGAAATAGCACCTATTTTAGCCCTACTCACCTTCTTCAAATGATCTGCTATAAAGGCGGCCGCATTTGGCGGAGTTTGTTCAACCATACAGTATAAGAAATATAACTCCCGAATGGAAGCTACACCCGGGCTATCTCCTCTACCAAAGAGCGTGTATGCCAGAGCCTTCTGGGCATAGCGGAAGCACGGGTTTTGGATGCTTGTTGCTTTTTCCCCTTTAGGACAATACGACTCTCTACCTGTTATAGCTATCCAGAATGTTTCGGGGTTAAAAGAGTTCGGTGCTCGCCCCGCACCTGAACTTGGTATTCTTAATGCCTGCCCAAAATCATCCAAGCTCAACTCGTGATCAATGTCAAACATACGAAATTTGAGCGTCCCGTAATGCTCGGGTTCTAACCTGTTCGTTCTCAATTTCATCTCAAATTCAAGAGTGCTCAGAAATTCATATGTTAGTCGTTCAAACGTAGGAGCCTCAAACTGAATCAATCTTAATAAACCTAAAGCATGGAACATACGATGGATCTCAGTTCTTATGCCTAAACTTTCAGTAGTTATGTCGCAAACATACCTTGTCGGCAAAATCTTCCTACGAAGAAGAGCATTATACTTCTCTCTTTGAGTGTCCAACTGGAAAGTGATTCCATGGTTGTTCCCCTCTCTTCGCGCTCTTTGTGCGGGTCTTGATGTCCCAGCAGTGTCCCTTCTTGGTACAGCTTTCCTTGGAGGCATCCTTGCAACCTACAAAAAATTCAAAAACGAAAACCTACGGTGAAAGCAAAAATAAATTAGAGATTAGTGATTTGGATGATGAGAGGATGAACTTTCGTGAAGACGGATTGCGAATTGATGAAGATTTGAGGGAGAACAAGGAGATTTTGTGTGTGGGTTTAATAGAGGCTAGGGTTGGAGATGAAGAAGATGAAGGAAAAGTGAATGAGAGAGATGAAGAATAGTGGAGAAAGAGATAAAAATATGATGTGGAATTGGGTGGTTTAAGAGAAAAAAATTTAAAACAAGAGGGGCCCACCAAGTGAAAACGAAAATTTTGAAAAAAATTTGCGTTTTGATCTGACACGGCCGTGTCACAGGACACGGGTGCCCGTGTCAGAACTCTGGACCTTGCAAACTTTATTTTTTTCAAAATTTTTCTCCAGGCCTTGTGACACGGCCGTGTCACAGGACACGGGTGCCCGTGTCACAACTCTGTTTTCTTCCAATCCACTTTTTCATATTCCTTTACCCAGGGCCTGTGACACGGCCGTGTCACATGACACGGGTGCCCGTGTCACACCACTGGTTTCCTCAATTCCTGTTTTTTCTCCATCCTGATTTCACCACGTGAAACACATTGTTTGTACCTATGTAATTAAAGAAAGAAAAACACATAAAACAGTTAAAAATAAATCCCGTGGGTTGCCTCCCACGAAGCGCTTCGTTTAACGCCGCATGGCTCGACGGCTATTCATTTCATCCTTCGAAACAAACAACTTCAATCCTTCCGCTCGGTTGACCTTGGTAATATGGTTTGAGCCTGTGCCCATTCACCTTGAAAATATCCCCATTCGCTTGATTTTTTATCTCTATAGCTCCATGAGGAAAAACTTTGTGAACCATAAACGGTCCCGACCACTTTGATTTCAACTTTTCTGGGAAGAGTCTTAGCCTTGAATTGTATAAGAGAACTAGTTGTCCTTCCCAGAACTCCTTATGCTGGATCTTCCCATCATGCCACCTTTTTGTTTTCTCTTTGTAGATCTTAGCGTTTTCATAAGCTTGGTTGCGGAATTCTTCTAACTCATGGAGTTGAAGAAGTCTAGAACTTGCCGCTTTAGATAGATCCATATTGAGAACCTTTGATGCCCAGAACGCCTTATGTTCTAACTCCAAAGGCAAATGGCATGCTTTCCCATACACAAGTTGATATGGTGACATACCAATTGGTGTTTTGAAAGCGGTCCTGTATGCCCACAGTGCATCATCCAGCTTGATAGCCCAATCCTTCCGAGAGGCACTCACTGTCTTTTCCAAAATTTGCTTGAGTTGCCTGTTTGAAACTTCAACCTGTCCACTTGTTTGAGGGTGATAAGTTGTGGCTATCTTGTGTTTCACATTGTATTTTTGGAGTAACCGTTCCATGAGATGATTCAAGAAGTGCGTTCCTTCATCACTTATTAGAGCTCTTGGTACTCCAAATCGGCATTGGCTAATATGCATAAGGATTTTCCTTATGCACCATGCATAAGTCAATCTAAGCCATTGGATCATGTTCTTAATCTAGTATTGAGTATTGAGTATTGAGTATTGAGTGATGAGTATTGAGTTTTGAGTGATGAGTATTGAGTATTGAGTAATAACAATTAATGTTTAGAACTTGATCTAATGATCCAATGGTCCATAATAATCTATGCACGGTGCATAGATTTTTATCTATGCACGGTAACTGCACCCCTCCAAATCTAGCAAAGATGTTTTCTTTCAAAAATTTCACAACTACCTTAGCATCGTTCGAAGGTAGAGCAACAACTTCAACCCATTTGGACACATAATCCACAGCTACCAGAGTATAATTTTTTCCAAATGAAGGTGGAAATGGTCCCATGAAGTCTATACCCCAAACATCGAACAACTCCACTTCCAGCATCGAGTTTTGAGGCATCTGGTTTCTTTTTGATATGTTGCCTGTCCTTTGGCACTTGTCACAATGTCTCACAAACTCTTGAGCATCCTTGAATATTGTTGGCCAGTATAGCCCTGATTGCAAAATCTTAGCTGTTGTTCGATCACCACTAAAATGTCCCCCATAATCTGAAGCATGACATGCCTTCAACACTTCTTCTTGCTCTTTTTCAGGTACACATCTTCTGATCAAACCATCGACTCCTCTTTTATACAGGAACGGATCATTCCATAGATAGAACCTGCAGTCATGAACAAACTTTTTTCTTCGATTAGAGTCAAAATCGTCGGGGATGATACCATCGACAATATAGTTTGCATAATCTGCGAACCAAGGTACACCAGTCACTGCTAGGATGTGTTCATCGGCGAATTCATCCTTGATCGGTCGCTTTTCTTCTGTTTCGTCTAGTGGTGTCATTTGAGATAAGTGGTCAGCTACGATGTTTTCACACCCCTTCTTGTCTCGAATTCCAACATCAAACTTCTGAAGGAGTAAGATCCACCTCAAAAGTCTTGGCTTAGAGTCCTGTTTAGCAAAGAGATACTTCAAAGCAGAATGGTCAGTATAAACGATGAATCTAGACCCTAACAGATATTGCCTGAATTTATCAAAGGCATAAACAACAGCTAGCAACTCTTTCTCGGTAGTCGCATAATTAATCTGTGCGGGGTTCAAAACATGACTAGCATAATATATAACATGAAGCATTTTCTCTCTCCGCTGTCCTAATACTGCCCCTACTGCAATATCACTCGCGTCACACATGATCTCAAAAGGTAGAGACCAATCAGGGGCTACAACAATGGGTGCCGAGACTAATTTCTTCTTAATTGTCTCAAAGGCCACCGCACATTCAGCATCAAAAGTGAAATTTTTATCCTTAACCAAAAGTGAGGTTAAAGGTTTTGCAATCTTTGAAAAATCTCTTATGAACCTACGGTAAAAGCCCGCATGTCCTAAGAAACTTCTGATACCTTTTTCGTTCATCGGAGGTGGCAACTTTGAGATGACTTCAACCTTTGCTTGGTCCACTTCGATTCCTTTGTAGGAAATCTTGTGTCCAAGAACTATTCCTTCACGGACCATAAAATGGCATTTTTCCCAATTCAAGATCAAATTGGTTTGTTGACATCTTTCTAAAACAAGAGCAAGGTTAGTTAAACAATTGTCAAATGACTTACCAAAGACTGAAAAATCATCCATGAAGACCTCCATGTGTTTTTCAAGCATATCATCAAAGATCGCTTGCATGCATCTTTGAAAAGTGGCCGGAGCGTTACATAACCCGAATGGCATCCTTCTGTAAGCAAAAACACCAAAGGGACATGTAAACGCAGTCTTTTCTTGGTCTTCTGGTGCAACTGCAATCTGGTTATATCCAGAGTATCCGTCTAGGAAGCAATAGTAATCATGTCCTGCTAACCTTTCCAACATCTGATCAATAAAAGGTAGCGGGAAGTGATCTTTTCTGGTTGCTAGGTTTAGTCTCCTGTAGTCAATGCATACTCTCCACCCTGTAACAGTCCTTGTAGGAATTAACTCATTCTTCTCATTTTTTATTACGATTGTCCCTCCCTTCTTGGGCACAACATGAACCGAGCTTACCCAAGCACTATCAGATATCGGGTAAATCATCCCAGCATCTAAAAGTTTCACAACTTCTTTTCTCATAACCTCTTTCATAGCTAGGTTCAGACGTCTCTGAGGTTGGACCACTGGTTTGTGATCATCTTCCATGAGGATTTTGTGCATGCACATTGTAGGACTGATCCCTTTTAAATCTTCAATAGACCACCCCATAGCACTTTTATGTTTCTTCAACACTTCAACTAGCTTAAGTTCCTGCAACCGCTCCAGGTGTGAGTTTATTATGGCCGGACACCTACTTTCCGCATCAAGGAAGACATATTTTAAATTCTCCGGGAGTTGTTTTAATTCGGCCCCTTTCTTAGGTTCCTCCTTCTTTCCTTCCACCAAAGGTTGTCTAAGATCCTCCCACCGGTTTTGTTTAGAACTTTTGAATATGGGACTAGCCTCCATCATAGCCACTACTTCCACCTCCTTTTCATCAATAGCTTCCTCTTTATCACAAACAGACGAGCTCAAAACTCTTTCCAGTGGTAATTGTTGTATTTTCAAAGAATTCTCATTAGTACAGATTTGATCAATAACCTCAATATGTTGACTGGTTGCTATATCATCCTTGTACTTCATGGTGTTGCGCACATCAATCTTTAGCTCTTCATCATACACTTTCAGAGTCATTGTGCCTTCTTCAATGTCTATCAAACATCGTCCCGTCTCTAGAAATGGCCTTCCTAAAATGATCGGGATCTCCTCATCTTCCGGCATCTCGAGAATCACAAAATCCACTGGAAACACGAATTTGTCGATTTTCACAAGCACATCTTCTACTATCCCATATGGTCTTTTAACTGAGTGGTCAGCAAACTGGAGTGTCATTCTTGTATCTTGTACGTTACCTATCCCCAATCTCTTGTAGATCGACAACGGCATAAGGCTCACACTTGCTCCCAAATCACTTAGAGCTTTCTTGAATGACCTATCCCCAATTGTACAAGGAATAGTCACGGAACCCCGATCTTTCTTCTTCACCGGAATCTTCATACCCTGCAAAATAGCACTACACGTTTCGGTTAGAATAATAGGGTCACGATCGATGGTTCTTTTCTTGGAGATGATGTCCTTCATAAATTTTGCATAAGTAGGCATTTGTTCTAATGCCTCCAAGAATGGGATATTAATCTCCAGCTTCTTGAACATCTCCAAGAATTTTTCAAAATTCTTCTCATGTTGTCCTTTTTTCTTGTTCCTTACTGGAAAAGGAAGTTTTACTGTCGGCTTCTGTTTTTGTTCAACCACCTTCTCTTTTGGAATTGGTTCCATCACCACCACTTCCTCAGCTTCTGACTCATTTTCTCTTATCTCTAAGTCCACCTCCAACAATGGTTCCTCTTCCTCTTCATTATTTTCAACTACACCTTTCCCTTTACCGCTCCTAGTAACAATAGCACTCACATTATTATGATCTTTAGGATTGGTAACTGTGGCACTTGGCAAAGCGCCCGGCTGTTGAATGTTTGCTAGCTGCTGTGCTATTTGACTCATCTGAATCTCCAGATTTTTAATGGAGGAACCCGTATTCCGGAAATTACTCCTTGTTTCTTCCTGAAACTGAGAGCTTTGAGCTGCCATTTTTTCGATGGCAATCTCCCAATCTGCTTTCCTGGGGGCTTGTTGCTGAGGTTGTTGATAATGTTGTTGAGGAGGTCTAAACTGTTGTTGCGACTGTTGACCTTGATATGGAAGAACCCCTTGTTTAGGAGCACTCCCTGATTGGTCCTTCCATGAAAAATTCGGATGATTTTTCCACCCCGGATTGTAGGTATTTGAGTAGGGGTTGTTTTGTTTCTAGAAGTTTATTTCCTCCACTTGCTGAGCTGTAGCAACACACTGAATAGTAAAATGAGGTCCTCCACATATTTCACACCCTACCGGTTGACTTGCTTGAGCCGGTTGAACTTGTGCTACTGTTTGTTTTTCAAGACCCATCTGTTTCAATCTCCGCTCAACTTCCGCAGCTACCTGATCTTCAATTTTCACAACTTGCGTTGACAATTTCATATCCACTAATCCTTCAGGTTGGCTAACACTACGGTCATATAACTCCAAGTGTTCATTTGCCGCAATAGCTTCTATGATTTTTTTAACACCGGTGGCTGTTGCAAAGTTGGATGAACCACCAGCTGCTGTGTCAATCAATTGCTTAGTCTTCATTTTAAGACCATTCAGAAAATTCTGCATCTGTTCAGTGACATCCATGTTGTGAGTTGGACATGCCACCAATAACCTCTTGAATCTCTTATACGCATCTCCGAGTGATTCTCCTTCCTTCTGTTTAAAGTTAACAATATCATATCTCTTACGAATATAAACAGCAGCCGGAAAATACTCATTTAGGAAGGTTGACTCCATTTGTTGCCATGTGGTAATACTCCCAGCAGGTAATGAGTAAAACCACTCTTCAGCGTCATCCGCTAATGTGAACGGAAACATAACCAACTTCTTTGCTTCTTCAGAGTGTCCTTCTATCTTCAGAGAAGTTGTCATGGTAAGAAACCTTTGTAAATGCTTGTTAGCATCTTCATTTATTCTTCCCGAAAAGGGTTTCTTCTCCAGCTGTCGAATCGTTGCTGGATGTAGCTGAAAGTGAGCCACGCCCACCGGTTGATTCACAATTGTCATTCGGCCAGCTGGTGCATTTGCTCCACCATAATCACCTAACAACCTTTCTACAGGGTCCGCCATCGTTTCTGCCTCCGAATCTGAATGCTCAGAATGAATGGAGAGGATTTCCTCGTTATCAGATTCAGAAGCTGACAGAATTTTTCTAACGCTTCCAGTCGTTCTTGCTTTGCTTTTCGAAGTCTCGCTCGCAATGATCGTTCTGGCTCTGCGTCAAAAATAAATTCTGCTGAGGCGTTACCTCGCATACAAAGATTAGACGATTGTTAGTAATAATCAAATGAAATAACAGAAAAATAATTTTAGTTGCAAAGCAACAAAAATTCAATTGAACTATTCTTCAACTTATAATTTGGCAGTCCCCGACAACGGCGCCAAAAACTTGACCGGTAAAATAGCAAGTGTACTATTTTTTTACCGATGTAGTTATAAGTGGATAAATTTTCCCAAGTATCGAACTCGCGGACTGCGTAGGAATTATATGTTTCAGAATAGTGCAGTTGAATAAAAAGTCATCGGGGAGTTTGGTTTTTATGTTTAATTTAAAATAACAACTTATGCAATAAAAGAGTTAAAATAGTTTGATTAATGAAAATATGCGGGAACAAGTCAGGACAGATGTATGAATCGCTCTGCAATGAAATAATTACCAATTAACTGATTAACTTTAGAAATTCTCACTATCGATTCCGAACATTGATTTTCCCTAATTCCTTAGTGAAAACTTCTTGAGATTAAAACCCTCTTTCAATTCCTTAACAAGATAATTTTATCTCAAGATTCTAAAAGACATAGCCCGGATAATTTGATCGCTACACATTAAACCCTTATTCCTAAGTGATTCTTAATTATAGTGTTATGATTAAAAAGGCGTTGAGGTAGTTTGTCCGACGAACCCTCAACCGTATATCAACACATATATTTTCCAATATAAAGAAGCAATAAGCACTTTTAATCATAAACTGAATTTCATAAAGATAATCCGAAAATTAACGGTAAATTATATTCATTACATCACATGATTCAGGGACATCAATCCTAACAAGTAAAGAGTTTAGCTACTCATGGCAATTATCAAGATAACAATGATTAAAGATGAAGACATTACAATTGGTTGAACCGGAATTGATCTTCAATCGCGGATGCTCTTGAAGATTTCTTCGCTCCAAGCCCTAGTGCTCTCAATCTCTATTTTCACGTTCTCCGACCGTCAAAAAGTGATTTTCTTCTTTCCAAACAGTGACTAAATACCTCACAGCAAATATTCTCATACGAAAAGTCCATCATACCCTTACTTAAGTGACAGATTTCATAAGTTAAAAATCAGAATTTTTCTGCGCACATGTCTTACACGGCCGTGTCATGGGACACGGGTGGCCGTGTCAGACCCCTGACTTCTTGGTTCCAAGATTTCTCAACTTTTTCTCTTCAGCATGTCTGACACAGCCGTGTCCTGGGACACGGGTGGCCGTGTCAGATCTCTAACTTGATGCTTCCAAGATTTTCCAATGTCTCCTTTCAGCCAGTGTGACACGGCCGTGTCACATGACACGGGTGGCCGTGTCAGACCTCTGGCTTGCCAAAAATCGCATTTCCTTGACTTGAATCATGCCATATTCCTGCAATACTTAAAAACTACCAGTACAAGATCAAAAGCAAGAGGAAAAACAACAAAAACTAGAAAAGATAACACAACCAACTCAAACATAAAACTAAGCAAAACTAACAATAACCAGACTAAAATAACTTAAATTACCACCGGATGAAGTGTTTTTCCATTGATTAGAACATAGAAACAAGGTGAAATTGGTGGCCGATCATGTATCCAAAGACATCATATCTTTGTCAATCGAACTTTATTCAATCTCGATGATTGACTAAAGAATTTATTATTTAGATTTTGAGTAAGCCGCTATGGTGAAATTGGTAGACACGTTGCTGTTAGGAAGCAATGCTAGAGAATCTCGGTTCGAGTCCGAGTAGCGGCATGGCATCCTACCCTATATTAAAAAAAATTTAAAAGAATAATATGTCCTATAATGAATTCAATTGTCTATTTCTATTCGAGTATTCATACCCTTTTTATTTTCATTATAGATATTTTTATTTTCATTATAGATATGATATTTTCAACTTTAGTGCATATATTCACTCAGATATCGTTTTCCGTGGTTTTCGTCAAAGAATTGCAAGATTTTTCAAACTTTAATAAACTTTAAATATCAAATCTCTCAATTAGTCATATGAGAATATGGTTATCTTATGTACTCTTGATAGGATTTATCAACTATCGTCAATACATGACACTTTTGTCATATTAGTACATTTAACATATGCAAAATATATTCTATATTCTTGATATTTTTGATAAACTATCATCATGAAACTTTTGTCCTTCATTTTGTCAAATACACAAATTTTATGTCATTCTTCATTTGCAAACCTTTTTAATTTTGAAGCTTTACTTTCACTTAAATATATTCAAAATATATTTAATGCATTTAATATTTATAGCAATCGAAACCATGATTATACAAGTTTTTCATGACTAACTTTTATTTCATGTAACTTATAATTTAACTAAATGCAAATCCAATACTTCATAATTATCAATATTAATAAACAAAATTGAATGTCGAGTTTCACATGAATGCATCATAAAATAAACATATCGATCATGCTTATCAAAATTCACATTTATATCATGTATATATGAATCTAACACATGTTAAGTCTTACATAGACAAGTATCAGCTTAAGCATATCATCATAATTTTATCTTTATTATTGTCTTTCATTTTCGATTACTCTCTCGATGTATGAGTCAAAGTATGAAACCACCAAAATAATTTAAAGGTCAACATACACACATATTATAATAAAAAAATGGCAACCACAATTAAGTTACATGCATCAAATAGTAGCACAAAATAAAAACTATATTCATGCGAATTATTTTTTTAACAAAGACATTAAAACAAGTACTATGAGATTGTATAGTGGTTATGACACTTCTATTAGGTTCATGTCTCACGTATGTATTTTCAAATTTTCTATTCCCCAAAATAATTTTAAACTATAAATAAATAAATTAAAAAAATTGTTTTTCCTATACGAATCGTACCCAAGCATTTGTTCAGATGTGAACATTTACATATTTCAGAAAACTCCATTTAAACATATTCATAATCTTAAACAATAAGTGCATATGATCATGACAATGCAACCAATTGAATAGAAATCAATCACTTAACAATAATTGATACTCACGAATAAGCAGACAATTTCATAACCATATCATAGAATCATACAATAAAAATGTGTACATTTCCCCGTGATCATAAATAAACAAGAATGATTGTTCATTTCTCCATCAAAGTTGCAATTGTTAATCAAATACAAATGAATCATAAATCGAACCTAAAGATTGTTAGATCTTGTGTTGGGGGTCTGCAGTAAAACATGGACAAGAAGAAGATGAAAGGGGTATGATGAAAGTTGCACAAAATAAATTCCAAAGCGTGTGTTTACGCTAAGCTTTAGGTACGATTTGCCCAGGCAATTGGATGCAAATGAGTTAAGCGACGAATCCCCTTCATGATACTTTGGAAACCTTAACATGAATCGCACATCCACATTAAGCTTATCGTTCAACGATATTTTACACAATATAATTCTCTCATTTATTCTCGTGCACTAGAAAAATAAAACAATAATTTTGATATAATTTTTGGCACTTGAAACTTGTTATTTTTGTATGTTTTTATGTCTACAAATTATCTCTATTTATAGAGAAACCCATGTCATTTGGTGAAGGGAAACAACCCTTTAAAAGATTTCCTTTATGAATGTTTATATTGCTTCAGTTGTAAAACATTACACATTTTCTCTAAAAAGATCTTTTTAACCATTGCAAATTTCCAAATATATTTTGAAAATTTCTCTCAGAAAACCTCCAATTCGAGTGTGACAGATTGGCATGCCATCTTCTCTTCTCATGGGCTCCTTGTCCTTTCTAAACGTGGGAATTATGGGATGACATCGCCCCTAAGTCCTTGAACCGCCCCTAATATGAGGAGAACTTCTCCTAACATATTTCTTCAAATGAGTCTAACCATTAATAATTCATATGATTGTAGATGTGTTATTGAGCCCGAATTTGGTCATGTTAGTAAATCATAATCATGCCTCAACAATATTAAATATTCCTTGAAATAAATATAGGAATTATATAATTTACATGGATGATAATATAGAAAAAAATTATATAAATGGATGATAATATAGAAAAAAATCACACAATTACAAAATTAATTAAATACGTATTACTTTCTATTGAAAGAATTTATCAACAACATACATTGTATTTTAATACGTTATACCTGTGGATAAACATTTTCTCACTCAAAATGGCATATGTTTCTCCTTTAATCTTATGAAAGGTTAAAACAAAAAAATTCCCCTTTATTATTGTGAAAGGTTAAAAATTTTCCATTTAATATTATGTTTCCTCTTATTATGTATACGAAGAGTTTTGTTTAAAAATGGTGTTTAGAATTTCATAAATGCTAAACGTTATTTTATTGTATGAATTTGTGGTCGAATCATATCATGAACTTTATAAACTATAAAGAGATGAAATCATATTATGCATCTTATTTGAAAAGATAAATAGTATGGCTAAACTTTTCAAGTGTGTTTATGTTATGAATCTCTTACTTTTCTTATGTTTTGTTATCGTAAAGGATGGTGGTGGTAAGTCATTTTTTCAAATTCCCTTCTTTACATCATACTTCATAATTTTTTTTAAATATGTTATAGTAACATTATCTTATTATGTTTTTTCATTATAGAGGATTATAAATGTAACAATGATGGCGATTGTCCACATTCACTGGACAAGTTTTATTTATACAAGTGCATTGCTCTGAAATGTAAGGAGGTGAGGCATTGGTTTTAGATAAATAACCATTAATGATGGTTTAGTTATTATCTTAGGACCCAATATTATTTTCTTTTCCCAATTTTAAGAATCTTGCATTAATGATTATGTAATCTAAGATGTTAAAGAGGTATACTTTATGATATAAGAAACAAAATTATTTTTTTAATTCATTATTAATAATGAATATATCTAATCCATATATTGACCAAATTCATTACTTATTTTATGAATATAAAAAGTGAAATTTCTCTTTAAGATCAGAGGTATTATGTTAGAATGCTAACATAGACCCTAGCAAAACTATAAGAAATGCAATAAAGTTTTAAAGTAGAAAACAAATTAAATAAGAAATAAAATAACATTTATTGATTTGTTGTTTCCTCTGAAGTAACATATTACACCTTAATATATAGAACTCTAAATATAACATAACCATCCATGTGGCACAATTTTAAGGATTAAGAAAGTTTTAGAATATAATACTAAACAATATATTAAATTACTAATAAAATACTCTCTATCATTATTCACCCCTTCAAAATCAATCTTGTCCTCAAGCTTGTAACAATAATGTCACAATTTTTTTTCTTCTTCCTGGATCTCACCTCTTAAACTAAGACAGTTTAATCTTTACATCTTGAGAAACTAAAAACATTTCTTTCCAAAGATACATGTCAATGTTTTTTCTATAAGTTGAGTTTGAAATTTGCATAACCTTCAACAGAAACCAACATGAATATAGACCTTCAAATTTTTCTTTGAAACCATTTTTCACAATATTGAACCAATCTTGAATAATAAAAGACACACATAATAGAACTCCATCTAAGGATTAGAGGAAAAGTTGAAAATTCCTCAATACTGTAACAGATTGGGTCCTTACTAGTTGACAAAACTAGCTCCATTTTTGTGTCTAAACTTACAATAAAGCTATTAACAATTAGTATAGTTGCTTGACATTTAAGGACATGCTATCAAAGAATATATGTGGCACAATTTTGAATATTCCAAAGAAAGTTGTTGTCTCCAAAATAAAATAAAACACATTGTATATTTGAAATACTTTGTAATGCTACTAGCCAAGATATCAACACACAACTTTTGAAATGAAGGAAGAAATGTGTTTTATAAATGAAAGTTAGAGGGCCAACCAAAGCCAATATTTGTTACACTTCATTCTTGTAGGAACTCATTAACGAATTTAGAACATTTTTGGAATTTTCTCTTGCATTGTTCTTGTTCTCAATCAACTTGCAAACTGATCCACGTGTCTCTTTATCTAGTCTCCATCTACCCCGGTTCTTCTATGTTGGAAAATATTTAAATCCAGGAATATAGACACTTCTAACTGCTTGTGAGAAAAGATATATTTGCTGCTCTTGTAATTTGAAAGTATGTTTTCCCTCTTCAAAATTGTTACCAAAAGCGTTCCTTGATATAATATCAGTTGAAAGATCATAAAGATCTCTGTGAACATCTATTTTAAATTCATCTCTTCCTCCGCTTTTTTTTTTCTCAAAATTCAAGCATCTTTGTCACACTTTCCATAATATCCGACACCCATCCCTTGTATTGTTGTTTTTGGATACCGAACACATGAAGGAGAGTCAAGTGTGATGAGTGGAAAAAAGTAAGTATATTCATGTTGTTTTTGAAAATAAAAATAATCAGAGAGACTATTGCAGCTGATACCGAGAATGGATTCGAAACACGAAAACTCAATGGATTAAACAATATTGTAATTGTACAGGAGGAAAGCTCTAAAAGTTTTAATGTTTGTGAGTTATCCAAAGAAATTTGATGGCAATTCGACGGTGGGGAGCGGTTGTATGTTTTGGTTGCAGACACCCTAAATAGTTATTCGACAGAATGGATCAAAAATAATATTGATGGCTTAGGGGGAGATATGAGTTTGTGATGGCTTAGGGGAAGATATGAGTTTGTGATTGAAGTTCGATGAACAAAAGTTTTCTACAAGCACTACCAAATGCCGTCGAATTTCTAATGGTCTCCGCAATTCATTACAGTACAAAAAAACACCTTACTGATGTGATCGTGAAATCACAAAGTCGATGTCATCGTGAAACTCGTTGTCGTTGAAGGGAGCCTTGACGTTGAGCAATAACGAAGAATTGAAATATGGTAATTGGCTTTTGTTAAGAGATCTTGGTGAAGAAAAATATGGTGAATGTGTTGTTTTATAGGTATGTGTAGTTACAAAGAGATTGACACAAGTAAAATTGAAGGTTGCAAGCGGTTATGTGGGTAGAAAATCATGAATCGAAGATGATTCATGAGAAGAAACACACAATTTCTCTTGAAGATGCATGAGCTTTGTTGATTGTTGTGATTTTGACTCTTTTGATTTATCCCAAATTGCAAGCTTGTTGTTCATACCTGAAGCATTTTCCTCTTCCTGGTCTTCCGCCTGTAAGAGTTAAAGCTTCTGTTGTGACTCTTCTTCTCCATATCATGTTTCATTATCATATTTTCTTGTTGTAGTCGTGCTTGGTACAACTCTGGTGATTCTTTCAAGTCTTTCTCTGTGGACTTCAACGATTCATCTTCGACAAAAAAATATTCGAGAAATGAACTTTTTTGATTGATTTCACTAATTTCAGATCTGGCTCCACATCTTCTTCCTCTTCGCCATCTTCTATGAAATGATTTTGTTTGCGATTTACTTCAATAGTAGGAGTTGGTTCGATAATTAGATTTGGCTCTTCCTCCTCTTCTATTTCCTCATATATTTTCATAAAAGGGTGTCTCCATTTGGGTTTAAAATGACAAAGAAATATTTATGTGAAACTATTCCAAGACATCAATGGATGAGGTTGAATCTTCCATAGCCACCATTTAAAAGCACAACCTCTCATTGCCATTGAAGCTGCCTTCATTTTCTCCTTATCCTCCACAATATTTTTTACTCTAAAATATTTTTCAATAGAAAGGATCCAAAAAGATGATTCTTCTACTCCATAAAAATAGAACAAGAACTCCATTTATCTAGAATGAGATCGAAATGAGAGTGTTATACCCCAATTTTTTACTCTAAGATATCACCTCATTTGCATTGAGTCTCCAATGGTATGATCATCATTATCATCATTCCTAATCATTCATGCATCATTTGCTAACCAAAAATATACAAAAAGATTGTGTTTGTTTGTTGCTTGTATCACTATATAGGTGATTGATCAAGGAGTTCAAGCAGATTAGGGTTTTGTGGCTCACAAGGTGGCTCAAGCTTTCTCATATGCTCAAGTGATTTCCCTCATCAATATCCAAGTCCATGTGTGGATTAAATCAAGATTAACAATTTTAAAATTCATCTGATATATAATTAGGGGTTTTGACCTTGTTCCATACTCGGGATGCTTATGAGGCCGCGGCCTGGATCGAATCCTGGATGGAAAGACATCTGTATAAGCCAGGAGATGACTACCTTTTAGGTAGTGTCTGAGTACCCTAGTCGGCTGGCAAGATGTAGCCGAGTACATGTGAGGGTCGCGTACTAAAGGCATATGAGGGGTCACGACATAGCTCGTGTATAACACCTGGATGTTATGTGTTACTCGACCATTATGAATACTTAAATATGCCATTCATGGCTTGATAATAAAGATGCATGAAACATTCGTAGCAATGGAAGTCCAAATGACACCTTTTTAATGAGGTTCTAAGGACCAAATCAAGGCTATGAAAGGGGCTCCCGCCAGAGGGATAAGTAAGACTCTCATTCTTGGAACAAAGTGTATGGTACAATGCTTCCAAATCCCCTAAGTCAGTCACAACATCATCGTGTTTCATATCTTCCCTTACCTCTAAGGGCAAGCTCCACCTATACTGAGTTTTTACACAAGAACAAACCTAATTCTCTGGAAAGTTGACTTTTGATCAAGGCAAAGTCTTATGGTTTTAAACATGATTCGAGGATATACAATGCCTCATCATAATCCATTTATATCTTTCATTTGGATAAAAAAGCTTGATCTAATTGATACTTGGAAGAATGCAATTCATCTATAAAAAGTTAACTATCTAAGATCATCTTCGACTTTTGGGAAATTTGATCAACCATGGACTTTTGAAGATTAAAATCATGAATATGAGATTATTAAAGTCATTTGATCAAGATTAATCAAGAAAATCAACAAGGGATTTAAAAGTCAAAATTAGGGTTTTGACTTTTTCAGGAAGAAATTACATGTTTAATGCTCAAATTTGAAAGCACATAGCTTCTTCAATAAGTAACCATTTTTTGTGCTCCAAAGGCTGAATTGAAGAGGAAGTTATGATCTACAACTTTATCCTTATTAAGGAACCTCCAAAAAGTGAAAGGATTTTAAGTTATGGAGCCATAAAATTGTCAACTTTTTCAAACACTTAGAAAAATAAGCAGATTTTAAGGATGTTAAGTTATGGATTTTAAGGATTTTAAGTCACATTTAATCCTAAAAAGTAAGCAACTTTGAAGCCACTTTCCATCAAGATCCCTTGAGAATTTGAGAAAACTCCAAATACCAAAGTTGTAGAGGATGTTTAGGGTTTTTCAAAGAGTACAAGAACTCCTCCATAGCATTTTTTAACAAGGTGAATCGAAGAGATGAAGTTAGGCATCCATGCTTGAATTATAGGTCCATTTTTATGAAGAACCAAGTTGCAAACTTATTTAAATCTGCAAGATCTTTGTGTTACACATCCAATTGCTTGCAAATCTCCCTCTAATCAGAATATTGCACAAACTTTTGAGCCATTGTCCAAGTGTTTTGGCCATTAACCAACGAATCATTCCATTTCAAGACTAAAGGCACCATTTCCATTTTAGAAAAGGAGATTTAATCACCAAAAATTTGTCTTGAGCCTCTCGAATGTTTGTTCTACACATAAAGGAATCTCAAACCCAACAAGCAACACCCTAGTGTGCAGAAGAGTCTCCCCAAGTTCTGTTTAAAGCACGACAAAGGTCATTGAAACCATAACTTTCACATTTCTTCATAAAGAAGCAAAGTAACACAATTTGATATTGGTACATCCATTTGGTCTGATTTTCCCCCACAAAACATAAATCCTCCCTATAAATAGAGGGCCTTGCCTCTTGAATCAAACATACAAAAAATAACAAAGTCACTCCCCCACTTGAAAGCTCCAAAATTCCAACTTGCATAAACTTGTGATTTATGATTTTCAAGTTATTTATGTGTCCAAACACTCGTATCCCATCTATAATAAGTCTAAAACCAACTTCCATTTTCAATTCAATCTCTTGTAACTTGATTCAGGTAAGAGGATTCATACTACTTCAAGGTTATTTAAGCATTCAGTTAGCATCATTAAGGTCCAAGAAAGCTTCCCATATCATCACAGCTCATTTGTAAGTGCTCTAATCCATATTTCAATCTCCATCTATAGAGCAGAGTTCTTTAAACATGAACTCTCACATTTGTGCACCATTTCTGGAGAAACTCGATTCTATTATGTTTGTTACAATGTGAGGATCAAAATCCCTCAAATTGTGTTAGCATGTATTATGCCTGTACCAGAAATTTTAAAGATTAAAAGTAACAAAAAACCATTCCCCCTATTAATGTCCAGGCTCATATAAGTCCACAATAAAACAGGGCGGGCACGAGGAAAACAAAGTAAAAAGCCTAAAACCTTAACTCGACTAGTAAAAAATTGCAGGTAAAACATGTATGTCTGGCGGCACCTCTAATTTTGAAAGTTTTATGGAAGAAAGAAGGGTTAATATATTTATTAGTAAACCATTTACCTTGATATTTTTTATGCCTTAATTCCTCCTCAAAATTAAGGGTGTTAATCAAGGTATTTTGAGTTAATATTTTTTGTTATTGAAGGTGCTTATCAAAACTCAATATCATTAATAATGCTCTGACTGTTATCCAAAGATACAATGGAATCTTACACCCTTTGGTATATGTTACCAAAGCCATTATTATCCCAATTCTCAAGTATGAGTTTGAGTTTTTTAAGCAAGATATACATAGAAAAATTGTGAGAAGTCTTATTCCAAACATCATTAACAACATTGATGCAATCATCATGGGAGCTCCATATATTCCTAAATTTAAAATATGAGGCCGGCATGGTATTAATAATTTTATTATGTGTGCAATATGGGATACTAGAAAAACCAATTAGTAAGTCTTTTGCGCGTGTTGTTTGGCATTCAAGATGTTCTTGAGCTCGTCAATGATGGTTACGCACCAGTTGTAAAAAATGCAATAGAAGAGCAAATAAATGCGCAACATGAAATGAGGAAGAAGGATAAAAATGAATTATTCTATATCCATCAGTGTGTGGATACGAAGGTATTTGAGAAGATTGTTGACTCGACGACGGCGAAAGTGGCGTGGGATACAATTGTGCGGTGCTACGGTGGCAAGGCATCAGTGAAGAAAGTAAGGTTACAGTCCATACACAAGCAATACGAGATTCTCATCATGAAGAAAAATGAAAAGGTGCCTCATTACATCTCCAGAATGATTATGGTCACGAATGAGATGAAGGCTCGTGGTGAAACGCTCTCTGAACAAGTAATCATTGAAAAGGTACTAAGATCACTCTCTCTTCAATTTGATTACATAGTTGTAGACATAGAACACTCAAATGACCCCAACACCATGAGAATTGAAGAGCTATAGAGTAGTTTAGAGGCACAAGAATTGCACCTGACTGAAAGAAACTCTAAAAGGGAAACATAACATGCTCTAAAAGCTTTGTTTGTCAAGAAGAAAAAGAAACAAGCATGGCTTGAGAACACGAAAAAGAATGGTGGTGGTGCTCAAAAGTCAGAATTCTCCAATAAATATGAGAAAAAACATAAGAATGTTGAGAAGGGAAAGGAGAAGTTTGATAAGAGAAAAGTTCAGTTCTACAATTATAAAAAGTTTGGCCATTTTGCTGCTGATTATAGGTCAAATAAAGAAAGAAAGGTTGAACAAGCCAAGATATCCCGAGGAGATTCTGAGGATGAACCTGTGCTATTGATGGCATTTGAGATTGAAGGTGGAAAAACGGTGGACTGGTGGTATATGGACACCAGCTGCTCAAATAACCTAACTTGAAATAAGCAATGTCTAATTGGTTTCGAATCTGGTAGAATGACCAAGATCAGATGTGCTGATGACGAGTATCTGAATGCTGAAGGAATGAGAAATGTCCAATTAAAGTTGAAGAATGGAAAAACTGTATTGATTAAGGATGTACGGTATGTTCCTGGCACGAAGAGCAATATGATGAGTGTAGGTCAATTGCTTGAAAAAGTTTTTTCAATAACCATGAATGGCAATATCTTGATGTTGTATGACTGTGACAAGAAGTTGACCATGCAGTCTACACTGGGAAGAAACAAAACATTCAAGGTGAATGTTGAAATAATAAACACTCAATGCCTTACTGCAAAAAGTATTAAAAGGGAAAGTGATATGGGGCACAAAAGATTAGGACATCGGAACTTCACAAGTTTAGAGCATCTCAGTTCAAAGAATTTGGTACATGGAATTCCAAATATTATTACACCAGAGAAATCATGTGACATATGCATGAAAGGAAACCAAGACTGTCATTCTCATCAGAATTTCCTCCAAGAGCTACTCATGTATAGGCTACCACTATACATGTGCTTATAGCTTTATTGTAGTGTCAACACTAGTGTTACGCTCTGAAGATGACTTTGAGTCTGAAGGTGAGTCTGACTTTGAAAGTGAGTCTAACTTTGAAGGTGACTTCGACCTTAAAGGTGAGTTTGCTTCTGAAGGTGAGCCTAATTCTGAAGGTGATCTTGCCTCTGCAGGTAATCCAACCTTTGAAGGGGGTCTTACCTCTAAACATAATCCAACCTTTAAAGATGGTCCTGCCTTTGAAGGTGATCATGCATATAAAGGCTTATGTAGTTGGCCATGCCTTTGAAGGTGAACTTGTGCAGTTTTAGAGGCCACAAAGAATTAGACAGATACCAATGAGACTTGTAAATTTTGAGCTGGTGCATGATACGAAGATTGACTCTGAAGTAGAAGTCATACATTGTGCCATGATGGTAGATGTTGAATTCGCCAGCATTGATGAGGCTCTCTAGAAGAAGGTGTGGGTGAAGGCTATGAAGGAAGAACTTGAGGCAATTGAAAGAAACAAGATATAGGAGTTCACTATTTTGCTAAAGAACAATAAAGCCATTAGTGTGAGATGTATTTTCAAGATAAAGATGAATCCAGATGGTTCAATTGTCAAGCATAAACCAAGGTTAGTAGTCATAGGATTTCTGCAAAAAATTGGTTTAAAATACTTTGAAGTGTTTGCACCTGTAGCTAGAAATAAAATAATAAAATTGGTGATTTTTATAGCTGCAAATAAGAATTGGCATATGTTACATTTAGATGTAAAATCTGTATTTCTGAATGGTCCATTGCATATGTTGAAGAGATTTGAGCTGATGAATTGTAAGAAATTAAGTGTTATGCAAGTACATATGATAATTGATGTTAATGGTTTTAATGATGACAACACCTTAAGTCAAAAAAGTTCAATGAAGTCCTTGGTGACAAATGTCAAAGGGGGAGTTGCTAAGTCGCCTGGTACTATGCCTCGTGCGTGTTTGGGTGATCAGTTTGATGTATAAGATATTAGAGTAATTCAAGAAGTACTAAGGCAATCACACACATACACACACAGAGATAGAGAGAGAAGGATATATATATATGTATATATATATATATATATATATATATATATATATATATAGAGAGAGAGAGAGAGAGAGAGAAACCTCTTAAACCTTAAAGTTTCTTCCTTTTTGAGTGCCTTAATCAACTAAATGGTGATATAATCGATTAATTCATTTAATTTGGACCTTGGATCATTTTCTTTTTGAACATGATTTTTCTTTATATAAAGGAGTATTCTTCTTACTTCATTTCACATTAGACTTTTGAAGTTGAAACTCTTATGTCTCATTTTCTAATCTATTTTCTTATTCTTCACTAAAGTTTCTTTAGTGCCAAAAAGGAGAAAAATATTTGTGAGTTTGGTTGTACCAGTATCGTGTTTCTTTGAGAAATATCTTTGTTTGGGCCTTTTGATTAGAATGTGAAAATATGTGTTTGGTTCTTTAGATTAGCCAATTAAAACCTTTGTTTGATTAGTGAGCTTAGCATATTAAAAGTTTTGTTTGGCTTGGGGATCATCTCATATGTTATAAGAAGTTTTGTGAACATATCCTTAAAAGATCCAGAGTTATTATTAGTCGAACTCTCAAGATGAAACTTTTGGGGACATGAGTAATCCAAGTGGTAGGCTGAACATATATGAATCTCTAGTGTCATATCTCTAACTCTATCTCTTTATTTTTTGTCCTTTATTCTTCTTTCCTCTCTAATTTCTTCTTCTCCTCTTCTTCGCTGCTTTATTTATATTGGAATGATATAAAATATTTTTTAAATAAGAGAATTTTAAATATTTTTTATTTCTAAATATCACCTTCTACAACACCGATATTGTGTTTGAAATCATTAGGTCCACATGTATAATATGATTTGTGGGTCCATTTGATGCACAAAGATATTTTTTTAATTTATACATAGGTAACCATCTATCATGATCTAGAATCTTTAGATAGATCTATACATGATATTCACATATATTGTTGAAACTTAATGTTATCATATTATTTATTAGATTGATAAACCGTCAAATAAACAGTACGATTGATATCATATGTTATTTCACAAATGGATAACCTTGTCGAGAAATAAGTAATAATATAAAATGATGATAAAATGTGTATAATTGATTATTTTGATATGAATGTAATCGTAGTAATTTTGACTTAACCTAAAAAATCTATATTTCTACCTTACTCTTATTTTACTTTATTTTGTTTTATGTTAAAAAAAATTTCAAACAAAATTAATAAGGGTTTAATATACTTCACCCCCTGCCAATATAGCGAGTTCTGGTTTGGCCCCCTTGAATATTTTTTTTTACGAAACGCCCCTTATAAAACTCAAAACCTGGATTTACCACACCCTTTTATCTTATTTGCTGACTAGGCTTTGACTTAATTGATGATGTGGCACAAACTACTTCATGACATGGAATTTATTTAATTTTTTTCTTTTTTGTACATTTTAATAAATTATTTTTAACAAAATATTAAATTTGAGCCTCAATAGTTGCTAGCTGCCCATTTCCCTCAAGTTATTTTTAATTCATATATTCACATATTTAGTTGGTATGTAAAGACTAATTCTGGTTTTGTAGCAAACGATGTGGAACTAAGCTACATACCAACCACAATTCATTTCAAAGGGAATCTTGCATTAACTGTTTTTTAAACATCAGCTTCATGAATAAGTTAAAAAAAACTTTCATATCGTCTATCTCCCACTCCTCACTTCCCTTTCCATCTCCTCTCAATTTCCACTGGTAATTCACAATTCTCTACTCTCCAATTTCCACTGGTAATTCATCAATTTATCTTAATTTTAATTCTGTGTTTGGATTATTGTAGAGCTTGATTCCTTGTGTAGCTGTTGAAGAGAGGAATTTATTAGCCGATGCGGCGAAGATTGTTGAGAAGAATAGCAAGGTTTACAAAAGGAAAGAGGATTTGATTAAGATAGTTGCGGAAGCACTTTCGTCTCTCGGATACGATTCTTCAATTTGCAAATCAAAATGGGAGAAAACCTCTTCTTGTCCTGCTGGTAAGAAATTGACTCATTCTGACTCAATGACTCGCTCAATGACTCGTTTTACAGTTTACTCATTTGGTTTGTTATCCAAATAAGAGTTTATATTTCTTCTTTGCTTTGAAACCTCTACCTTCTCTTATTTATTCATGCAGTTGCATTACTTTTCCATATCTTCCATTTTGCTAATAATCCTGCCAGTTTATATCACTCATTCATGGCTTCATCTAAGAATAATGGGATTCGCAAGATGCTCTATGGTTCCAAACGGTCCAACTTTCAGAATTGCCAGAGTTTTCACCTCACACTCCTCCCCCTAAAAGAACCAGCACTAAATGTAACAGATGAGGAACTTTCCAAATATTTCTCCTCGCCAATTTCCAATCACTTAGAACGAGTTAAATCAACAACAATGATAGGAGAATTTTCAACTGATAGGGCACAGCTAAAAACTCTGCGATCCTCTTTGTTCAAGCTCGCAAAAATAATTATACCTCTGATTGATTTTATGGTGCATAGGTTAGGCTATAGCAAGCAATGGCAGTGCAGACTTTGAAACTGAGAAAGCCATCCTCACTATATGCAAATGTGCAGTATTTGGAGATGGATATACCTCTGCCTGATTTGGGATGAATGAGAAGGAAGCACAATGGTAAGGGATGTGGTGAAGTACACAGAAACAGGTGCTCCAGTTAAAAGACAAAGGAGAGAGATAAAATGATTCTAAGTACAACTTGGGTCCCACATTGAAAATAATTCTCTAAACAAAAGAGTATATAAACCTACTTTGTACATTAATGATAAAAACTTCAATTGATGGGCCTTCCAAAGACATATTGTACATTAATCTCAAAAGAAATATTTTAATAAGTAATTGATTAATATAATTTCTTAAAAAATTATTTGTAAAAATAAATAAAGAAAACGTAATTTTTAAAAGTTAATAAATGTAATTTAAAATAAAATAATAAAATTAAAAATAAATAAAGAAAACGTAATTTTAAAAAAGTTAATAAATGTAATTTAAAATAAAATAATAAAATTATCTACGTGGATTTTAAAGAAAACGATTTTAAAAATTAAATCTTCCACATCATCAATTAAGTCAAAGCCCAGTCAGCAAATGTGGTAAAAGGGTTTGGTAAATTCAGATTTTGGGTTTTATGAGGGGCGTTTCGTAAAAAAAAAAAGACATTCAAGGAGTCAAACCAGAACTCGCTATATTGGCAGGAGGTCAAGCATATTAAACCCAATTAATAATTATCTGGACAATCCTTAAATTGGGCATTATAAACAAAAACATTCTTTGATCTCTTTGAAGTCTTCTTTTTGGATTTGGAATTAAGCAAACTCAGTAAAAACTTGAATATTGTTTCTCCAACACTCTTTGAATATGCACAAATAATGAGAAATATTTGCATTTAAGATCTGGTCGATTTTGAGTAAGACTTTCTTTCTAAAATGCATTTATATATCATTCCTCATGTTCTCTTATGTCAAATTTGTTGGCAAGATATTTGGTAGCATATGTTATTTCTTCGACATCAGTGTATATTATGTGAGGGTTTTGATTGGCAATATTAATTTTATGTTCTAAGTGGAAAATTTGTGTGGAGTCAAAAAATCTGGTGCCATCTTCTCTCTATTATTCTAAGCTAGATCTAAAGACCTCATGAATAGTAATTTTATAAAATTATTTATCATAATTTTATCAAAATAACTCAAATGTTTCCTTATAAAAAGAATTTTGAGTTATTTTCTTGGGATATATTTAGAAATAATTTTCTACTTAGTACTGTTTCGAGCTTGTGTTTCTTTATTACTATTTGGTTGATGACAGTTGTCCAATGAATGACCAAATACTTGAAAAACTTTGCAAATTAAATGGAGTTTTTCTCACATTCTACATAACATTAAAGACATAACAAATGCATTTTCCATGATAAAAAAAAAAAAAAAAATCCCTCTAATGTCATGAAAGGTTAAAAAAGGAATAATTAGAAGTAATGAAAGGTTAAAAAAAGAAAATTCTCTCTTAATTGTTATAGCTTTCTTACTAGGTGTGCTAAAGGAAACCTTATAGTTGTTTAAAATAATTTAATTATTTTTAAGATAGTACGATATTTATAAACTATAAATAGATTGAATCATTTTCTATTTTTTAAGCAAAGATAAAAAAAAATATATATGATGGAATTTCTCATTTTTGTTTATGCTATCATTCTATGTTTTATCTTATTTATTGTTGCAACCAAAGCTGGTGGTGGTAAGCCACTTTTTCATATTTTTTGGAATTTCTTATTTTTATTTCGCAGTTGGTACACATATTCCTTTATCATGTTTTAGTAACATTATTTTTTATTTTTTATGACAGAAATTATTCAATGTGAAACTGACTCCGATTGTCTCGAAGCTTGGATTAAGTATTATGTTCATAAGTGCATTGATTACAAATGTAAATGGGTTATAAAGAGTCCTTGATTTTACGAGACTATGAAGAATACAAATTTTTGCAAGAGAATGTGTTATTGTACTAGAAAAATAAATGTATAATTTACCTTATGATGGAATATTCTATGAGTTGTAATTGTTATTATATTGGCACCCAATAATTTAATTATCTTTTCTTTTCTTAATTTCATAAACACTAAAGACTAAAAAGTGTATATATCAACAGGAAAAAAAATTCAATGTTGATTGTGATATAAATATTAATTCAATTTATCAAGTTGTAATAGTTGTCAGATGATAGGAAGATATTTCTACCAAGATCTATAGAACTAGGGTTTCTAAAATAAAAGGGGAAGAACAATAAAATTGACTAAATAAAATAAAGGAAACTAAAAGACTTTTTCATTTCATTTCATACTCTTCAAAGTCTCAAGGGACTACATATATAGTACTCATAGTGATAATAGTGTGTAGTAAAATAAAAGTCCAATAACTCCCGGTGAAACATCTTGGTAAAAACCTTAGAATCCAAATAATAGGACACATCCACCCAAAGAGGAATTATTCCCGGTGAAACCTCTTACCCATTTGCTTAGAGCCAAAATAAGTTCAAAACTACATAGCTTTCTCTTGTGCTATAACAAGGACCCTCGATTAGCCTCCTCTTGGGCTTTGTACAAGGACCCACAGGCTTCTTAAAAGCATTTCCAGCTTCCTCTTGAGCTTGTATACAAGGACCCATCAGGTTTCTTATAAACATAGGAACAGGTCTTTAGTCACCTTTTAGCTTACCCTGGTGAGTTTCTTCCAATTTAAACCAGACTTTAAACAAGTTAAGTTTGTCTCAATTTTGCATTGAGTACACCTTTTGGAATGAGAGACATGGATAGTCTCTGTCACCCTTATCTTCATCAATCTTCCTTAGCAGAGTCTAGGATCCATGTTTGATCATCCTCAGCATTGAGTCAGCCTTCATCTTGGGCTTTAAAACAAGAAGTCTCCACTAGGTAATCTTTCTGCCATTCATTTTAATAAAAAACCCCTGGAAAGGGTTAGCCTCCAACATCTGTCTAAAATAAAATCCCCTGGGAAGGGTTAGCCTCTAACATCTGTCTAAAATAAAATCCCTGGAAAGGGTTAGCTTCCACACATTCCTTCATTTTAATAAAACCCCTGGAAAGGGTTAGCCTCCAAAGTCAATTAATAAAAAGTCAAAAAAAATAAAGATTCATTTCTCTTAGGAGATAATTTCCCCAAAAGAGTCAAAACCCCTGGAAAGGGTCAGCCTCCAAAAAAAAACATGATAAAGTCAGTCTTTTAACAGACAAATTCTCCAGCTGAGTCAAAATCCCTGGAAAGGGTTAGCTTCCAAAGAAAAACAGTCTTTTTAATCTCCAGTAGAGTTAAAACCAACAAAAACAGTTAGCCTCAACCTTGGGCTTCATACAAGGCACCAAACAATAGAACTCCCCTGTCAAGAGTCAGCCTCAACCTTGGGCATTGTACAAGGCAGATAATAGAGTCTCCCCAGTGAGTTCTTCATCATTCAGTAGCCACAACCTTGGGCTTTGTACAAGGCAGATAAACCATACTTTCATGTGTCAAAGATTCCTAACACTTAGGATCTTTCCCCATATAGTCATCCATACTCAATTCATTTATTTAAGAGTCCGCCACAACCTTGGGCTTTGTACAAGGCAGAAAATAATGTTTTTCATAGCTAGAGTCAGCCACAACCTTGGGCTTTGTACAAGGCACATAAATAGAATCTCCCTCAATAGAGTCAGCCTCAATTCTGGGCTTTGTACAGAACACCAAATAAAATCCATCAAATAAACACTCTCCAAATAAGAGTCAGCCTCAATTCTGGGCTTTGTACAGAACACTAAAATACCCTGTAATTAATCCTCAATGGAGTCATCTCCCAGAGTCAATAATATTAATTAATCAATCAAAAAGCCTCAAGCTTGGGCCTCATACAAGCCAGTTAAATTCAAATCTTTTATACAGTAGATAGACATAGCTTATCTCTATAGAGAGATATTTTTACTACTCTACCACATTCAAACAAACAAACATTTCAATTTCAATTTCAATCAAAGTCTCCCATTTAGGACTCTGAAAGACATGCTCTGGCACATCCCCAGACTTGTACACTTTCCCTAATTTGGACGAGCATCTTTCTTTCATTTAAGAGGCATCTGACTGGCATACTTGCACACACACAAGTAAGGTCCCCCTCTTGAATGAAATGAATTCAGTTATTCTGTCACTCTTTCAAAATGTTTGTGGTAGAATAGTACAAATACTTCTCTGTAGAGATGATTTCATGTCTCTTTACTGTAAACAGAGATTTAATCCCAAGCTTCAACCTTGAGCTTCAAGCAAGGCACCAAAAAAAAAAACAATTATTTTCCCTAGTTAGTTCCCCGAACTACATTAAGCTCTGACTTCCACTAGGGATATGTAGGCATGAGGTTCACAAGGAATCTCAGCGAGCTAATAAAATACCAAAAATAGTCAGTCTGTCTATCTGTCTGTCTTTTAAAATCAATTCAATTCTCTCTCCTAACACAAAGGAGAAACTTTCCCAATCATTAGCAGCAAACACAATCACAATGACACAGAGAAGGTTCCTGTAGAGTACTACAGATATGTAGGGTGTTTAAACACTTCCCTATGTATAACCGACCTCCCGGACTCCAGAATTTCTAGTCTAGGTGAAATCCCCACACTTAGCAAACTCCTAGGGTTTAGTTGAGATCTTTTTTCCCCTTTCCTACTCGTAGGACAATAAGAAAGTTCGTGTGATATCGTAGGAAGAACTGAAATAAAATTCATCCCGCCACGGGCGCTTTCTCCTTCCAAATTTCGCGTGAAGGGTCTAGCGTGCCGTCCTCCCAAGTGAAACGGGGAGGTAAAAGAAAACGACACCACAGTATCGATACGTCAAAATGTCTGTTATGATGAAATAATTAAGTAATGATTTACCCATGTGTTCACATGGGTCGCACAATGTCATAATAAATAGTAAATAAATATAGTAGACTGATGGTTAATAAATATATATAAAGAATATAAAAATTAAGTAATCTTGACCCATTGAAAATATATCTTTTAGTAGAAAAATTTAAAGAAATAATTAAATAGTCATCTGCCTGTGCGTTCGCACAAGTCGCATAATATCGTTATAAATATTAAATAAATGTAATTATGATTCATTTTATTCATAAATATGAAATTTATAATAAAATATGTTGAACAAAATAAAGATATATAAATTAAGTAGTCTCGACTTATTGAAAATGTTATATTTTTTTAATAATTTACTATTTTTGTATTTTATTTTATAAATTAATTGGTTATTATATTTTAATTTTTAATTATAAACTGAATGAAATAAATATTTAAAAATATTAAGGTTTTTAATTTTGTTATATAATTTTTATATTATGCATATGTAGTTAACTTGATAAATATTAAAATTTATATTATTATTATTATGAGAAAAAAGGATATGCACTGACAGTGTAAAATATTTCTACACTGTCAACCAATCACAACCATGTATCTAATTAAAACACAATTTTAATTTAAAAAAATTAATATGACAGGGCAAGTGTAAAGATATTGATTAGTTTTATGTGTAAATTTAGTTTACACTGTCAGTGCACTACCTTTAAACTCTATTATTATTATTATTATTATTATTATTATTATTATTATTATTATTATTATTATTATTATTATTATTATTATTATTATTATGGTTGTTACTAATTAGCAACACAAAAATACTATATAAACACACAAAACACAAATAAATAAATTGAAACTTTAATTTCCAGTGATAAATCTTGCTTTCAATCAAAAACGAAAAATACATTATTCAATAATTTCTTACAAAAATATTAATTTTTCAAAAACTTCATTAACATATTAATAAGTCCATTAAATGTTATATATATATATAGTTTACTCATTAATTTAAAAAAAAAAACATTTAACAATTTGAAACAAAAAAGCTTTGAAATAAAAGTCTTAAATTAGAATAAATCATTTATACAAAAGGGGAAATAAACTCTTAATAAAAAAATAGAATATTACAAATTTAGTTTCATCGTCTACTTTAATTTAATTTCATTTTTAATTGTAAATCCAACATATTAAATGACAATGATTAAAAATAATACTAAAATCCTATCATAAATTAAAAATAATTATAACTTTAATTAATCATGTTATAATAATAAATAAATAAAATTGATTACATATATCTATATATTAATTAATTATAAAGATGTTGATTATATTAGATTGTGTTTTTCATGAAAAATATTTTATAGAAAGATGAAAAAACAGTTTTATTAATTTTTTATTATGATAAAAATAAAATAAACTAAATTTAATGCATTTATAATTATTTTTATGTAGTTTGTATTTTTATTTGCTATAGAAATATATGAACTGAAGAATCAAATTTGATTTATGATTCTTTAAGATAAATAAAATAATTAAAATATAAAGATTAATTTTGATTTATTATATGATAAAATAACATAATTATTTCGAAAGATATATTTTAAAAATGTTTTATATAAAAATTTATTTAAAATATCTTTATATTCATACGTTTTTCATATTAATTTATAGCCTATAGCAAAAAGGTTAAAATATTTAAAAATTTATTTTATAAAACATCATTTAAAAATGATTGTGTTTTAATTTATTTATACAAGAAATTAACCTATTTTAAACACGTGGTGCCCAAAAAATTTGATCTTGTTACTGTTTTCAAATATTAAAAAAAATTAAATAGTAATTAAACATGTATAAAAAGAAATGATAATAAATATATTATTATATTTGGTTCATAATAATTTTCATTAATTTTTTAATTAATCTCATTTATTTTCAAGTCATGCAGAAACATAAATCAAAATTAAATTAAATCAATAAATAAAATAGAAAGACATCAAAATTTGATGTCTTGAATTTGAATTTCTTCTTAGAAAGGCAAAAAAAATCCTCAATTAACAATTTTCAATACCACACTATTTTTACATTTAATTTTCCCAAAAAAAAAATAAAAAAAGGAAAATAATAATATTCTCTCTCCGCCTATGTTTCTCTCTCATCAACGTTTTCATTGCTCTCTCATCTTTGATCTATCGTCCAAACAACATAGCAGAAAAATTAAGAAAACTAAAACCTTTTTAGCTCTCTTCTTTTTCTCTCGATCTATCATCCAAGCGGCGTAACAAAGTCCTAGCAATCACAAATTCAAAGGTAAACTGAAATCAGAATGATAAGCATCACACAAGCAACCAAACATCTGATCATTGTCCCATTTTACTCGGGGAGAAAGATTTGAATTGGGGTCCGAAACCATTTAGAATGCTCAACTGCTGGTCTGAACTGGAAGGATACCGTGAATTTGTGGAAGAAAAGTGGAGGAGTTTCGAAGTGCAAGGTTGGGGCGCATATGTTCTTAAGGAGAAACTGAAATTATTAAAAGTGCATCTAAAGGAATGGCATAAGGCTCACTGCGCAAATTTACCAATCCAAATTGAGAAATTAAAAGAAGAAATTAACAAGCTAGAGTTAAAAGGAGAAAATGCAGCATCGTCAATTGAAGAAATCAACACCAAAAGAGAAGTGACTTCACAGTTGCACAAACTATCCAGATTAAATTGTAGTATTATGTGGCAAAGATCACGAATGAGATGGATTAAAGAGGGAGATGCGAACTCAAATTTTTTTCACAGATGTTTACTCAATAGAAGAAAGAGTAACGAAATAGGATGCATTGAGGTTAATGGTTCAAAGCTTGAAGGAGTAGAAGAGATAAAACAGAAGGTATTTCGTCATTTCAGCGGCGTGTTTGAACAGAGAAACATTCAACGACCATTACTGCATTCTTTTGATTTTAGCAGAATCGGGGAGCTCGAATCGATAGTCTGAACCTAGTTGCAGAATTTACTGAAGAAGAGATTAAAAAAGCAGTTTGGGATTGTGAGAGTTCGAAGAGCCCGGGACCGGATGGAATTAATTTTGGATTCATCAAAGAATTTTGGGATTTGATCAAAGACGACTTTTTGAGATTTATGGCAGAGTTTCACTGTAATGGCAGACTTGTTCGTGGTGTTAATAGTGCATTCATTGCACTTATTCCAAAGATAGATAATCCTGTGAGATTGAACGATTTCAGACCGATATCTTTAATAGGGTGCATGTATAAGGTGTTGGCCAAAGTACTTGCAAATAGATTGAAAGTGGTGATTCAAAAAGTAATAGCAGCCTCTCAATTTGCATTCATGGAAAATAGGCAGATGGTGGACAACGTACTCATTATGAACGAGCTAGTTGATGATGCAAAGAGAAAAAAGAGAGAAGCATTGGTGTTTAAGGTGGACTTCGAGAAGGCATATGATTAGGTGGATTGGCAATATCTCGATTTCGTTATGGATAGAATGGGCTTTCATGTAAAATGGAGGAGTTGGATTTCGGAATGCCTTCGTACAAGTCAGATGTTTGTTCTTGTAAACGGGAGTCCTACTCAAGAGTTTAGGCTCGGCAGGGGCCTTAAACAAGGAGATCTCTTATCGCCGTTCCTCTTTTTAATCGCGGCAGAGGGTTTGAATTTAATGATGTCAAAAGCAGTTCAGCTGAGTAAGTTTGCAGGTTACCAATTTCGCAATGGCGGTATGTCAATTTCCCACTTGCAATATGCAGACAAAACACTGGTTGTTGGAGAAAAGAGTTGGAAAAATGTGTGGGCAATTAAATCAATTCTTCAACTGTTTGAATTGGTGTTGGGCCAGAAGGTAAACTTTCATAAAAGCCTTCTGGTTGGCATTAATACACAACCGACATGGCTAGAGGATGCAGCTATGGTTCTCAACTGTAAAATTGGGTGCTTACCATTTAAATACCTGGGACTTCCTATCAGTAGTAACCCCAGGAGAGTAGGAATGTGGAAACCAGTTTTAGATGTGGTGAGGCGGAGGTTGTTCAAATGGAATAACAAACACCTATCAATCGGTGGTCGCGTTGTCCTCCTAAAATCGGTCCTGTACGCAATTCCAGTTTACTTCCTTTCGTTCTTTAAAGCACTGTCATGTATTGTTTCGAAACTTGAATCTTTATTTAAAAAGTTTCTATGGGGTGGGAGTGAGGAAGCTAGGAAAATTAATTGGGTTCAATGGGATAGGGTGTGTCGAGAGAGGGGAAAGGGGGGTTTAGGCATTAAAAACCTAAAAGAATTTAATTTAGCATTATTAGGCAAATGGAAATGGCGTCTTCTTTTAGACCAAAACAGTATATGGTATAAGGTTCTAGCAAGCAAGTATGGTGAGGATAACAATATGATTGTCAGGGGAGGGAGAAATTGTTCACTGTGGTGGAAGGACATTCAAAGTATTGAAAATGGAACATGGGGATTTGATACGTTATGGATGTCTAGAAAGCTCAAAAGATTGATAGGAAATGGGGAGAACACGTTTTTTTGGCTAGACCCTTGGTGTGAGGATTTACCACTAAAAGATAGATTTCCAAACCTTTTCAGAATTTGTGAAGATAAAAACTTAAAAATAAAGGATCTGTTAGTAGATGCAGGGCAGTGGAATGTGAATTGGCGTAGGGACCTATCTCATGAAGAGGTTGCACTAGAGAGTGAATTGAAAGAAAAGGTACAAATGATGTCTCTGTATCCAGGGAGGGAGGATAGCTGGAGTTGGGGCTTAGGAGCTTATTCTGTCAAAGAAGCCTATAATACAATTATGGAAAAGCCGATTGATATTGAAATGCTGAAATTCGCAGAGGCTTGGAATAAACTTGTTCCTTTGAAGACAGCAATGTTTGTGTGGCGTCTACTTCAAAATAGAGTACCAACAAAGGATAATTTACACAAAAGAGGGGTGCTGAATGAAAATCAATTGGTTTGTTCCTTTGGATGTGGGTTGATAGAAAGTGTTTCTCATATTTTTTTAGTGTAAACTAAATACGCAGGTGTGGTACGAGATTCTCCGTTGGTTAAATATATATACTGCAATGCACAATTGTGTTCTGTCAAACTTTCATCAGTTCAGAGGATTATGCGGAACGGGCAGAAATAAAATTGAAAAAATCAGCATAGTTTGGTTTGCTAGCATTTGGGTAATGTGGAAAGGGCGTAATGAAAAAGTATTCCGAGAAAAGGTTAGACCGATTGAGCATTGGGTCGAAGAAATCAAAATCTTGTCTTGGAATTGGTTGAGAAGTAAAGCGGCGGGATTCTGCTACCCTCTCAGCCAATGGCTGATCAGTCCAAGGCAATGTTTGGGGTTCGGCGGGTGAAGTTGCAGCCCTAGTATGTGGTGCATACTGGAAGCTATTGCGTTTGGGTTGCTGTGCACTGCAATCGTACAGTCTATCTTAGCCGGAAGACAGATGCCAACACTTAATAGTTGTGAGCTGACAATAATAAAGTTAGTGGGGGAAGGTATCTTGTGAAGCTTAAGGTGGAAGTAACGGCGTAGACGTGTTGCATATGTTCGTTCATGTTTTTTCCATTAGCACCGACGTCAAATTGATGCGGACAGACCTATTTCTATCAGGTAGCTTGGTTGTTTTTTGGCGTTTTCAATGTTGCTGGAACTCAGTGTGGAGCCGCATAGTGCGGGGCTGTTTGGCCCGGTTGGCCTGGTTAGTCATACGAATTATTTCAAGATGGATCAAGATTGGTGTATGACTATTGTGCAGGGGTAGTTTAGTCTATTTGATCGTGCAGACTCTTGTTACCGCGTATGCGGCAGAACGGTTTCTCTATGTAATCTAGCGGGACTGTTTTTGAATTTTTTCTGTGGGCTATTTCGGTTCGATACTGGATAGGGTGTATGTTACTGCTGTGCATTTGGTCCCTGCATACTGCTGTGCATTTGGTCCCTGCATAATTCCAGTCTATTTGGTTCCTCTGGTTGTGCTTGCTGTGATATATTGGCATTTGGAGTTTGGTATTATATAGGTGTAACAGTGCGCGTTTAGGAGTTTGTATGTGATGCTGTTGTAGGTGTCTATCATGTTCTAGTTGCTTTGGCTCTTGGTATTTTGGATTTAAATTAACTCTGTATCAGTTTTGGTCTTGGCATTCCTTATGCCTTGACTTGGTTTATTAATTTAATATCTTTTTGCTTTGTTAAAAATAAATAAATAAAGGGATTAGCAAAAGCAAACAAATCAGAACCTTTTTCCCGACCATATCCCAATACCCGGATTTCACCAATTTGAAACTATTTACAAACTACAACCACAAACGGAATATACAATAAGGAAAATAAAGGCAAAAATCTAACGACGAAGCCTCTAATTGATTAAAGCTCCACTGATGTTTGCTTTTGAGTAAGATCTTTTATGCTTCCTCTGCTTTTAGGGCCTGTTGTGAGTTGTAGTTGAGTGTGAGATGACAATTTTTGTGCATATCACTTGTGATTTGGATTTGCAGGTGTTGTTTGATGCGTTTTACGTTGTTTCTGTTTGATTTGGATTTGTTCAATGTCGTAAGCGTCGGTGTTTCGATTCCGCCATTGTTGCGCGTGTGTTGATGTTGTAGGTTGATGGAAGTGTTGGTTCTATGGAGAAAGATATTGAAAATGCATTTGCTATTTACAGGTGATTCAACACAGAAAAAGGATGATAGCGATAAAGGATGAATGATTGTGTGACTACATACCTTGTCAGATTATAAATTCTCTGCAATACACTATGTTGTTTTGGAATGAAAAGATTTTGTGGCTGTTACTATTTATTTAAAATTGTTGTTGCAGATGGTGGAAGATGGAACCAAAAGATGAAGAATGAGATAACTCATAACTTCAATTTGCTTAAATAAATGGGAAAATATGGATGATTGAAGAGAAACTTAAAAGATTTGTTTTTGGTTTTCCAATAATTTATTCTTTGCATTTTAGAAGATATGTTGGAAGTAGAATAGATTTTAGAGATCACGTGATAGTTTCCAAGGCAAAAAAGTAAAAGAAAATTGCATATTCCAATAAAAGATTCTAATTAATTAGGTTGTTGGAATTAATTAAGTTTAGTTGTGTAATTACTCTCAAGGGTATATAAAACTATCTTAAATTAATTTTGATTAGGGTAATTAGGGAATTTTGGTAGTAATTAACTTTTATATATTAAAGTAGATTACAATTATGATTTGAGTAATTCTATATCAACACATTCTCCAATACAGATGTTCAAAAAGTGTGTTAAATGATGTTTGTTATCACTATTTTGATGATTTTGTATCCTCACATACAATTTAGTCAATATCACACCTTATTTTAAGCCTCAACACATACAACAATAATTTTTTTAGCACACCTCTCCAAATTATCACACCTTTCTTGATCTAATATTCACTTAAGTTCATGAAAGGTAAACATTTATTTAAAATAAGTGTTTTTGACCTTGCATGCAAGCATATTATAAAATAGACTTAAATAATTAAATATTTTCATTTAAAATGACTTAGAAAACAAGAGAGTATTTAAAATCAATTTTTGTTATGATTCTATTACAAACTTACAATGATAAAATTATCTTAAGCTATTTTTCCAATAACATAGTGAAACAAAAATAGTTTATATATGGCTTATCTAAAGAGTGTCCATTATTTCAAGATAGGAGATTGCTCTAATACAGTAACGGTTAAAGAAATGTGAGTAATAGAAAAAAAATAAGTAAATAAATGATTAGCAAAACCTAGATTGTATAAGATAAAAGTGCAGCGGAAAATTATAAAATAGAGAAAAAAGTTTAAAAAACTAAAATTCTAAACTAAGAAACTATGAATGTTTGTTGCCAAAATTCTTGAAAATATGGTGCGTTTGATGATGGATTCGAGTCCCTTATATAGTTAAGTTTACATAATATAGAAATGATGTTGAGGTAGATGCATTAAAAACCTTTAACACAAGCATTATGAAAGCGGAAAAGCTGTAAGATTCGTTAAGAAGCTTTAAGACAGTTTGTAATGGGGTGTTGAAAATATTTTTCAATAGTTGAATGTTTGCAATAGATGATTGAATGAAGTGTTGAAAGTGACCTGAATTAATTTGTGTTTAAAACATTCAACATATTGAATGAGAAATGAGTGGAAGCCACTTATAATACTTTACAAAATTTTATTGGTTGGTGTGATTGTTTATATTTTTATCCCACTTTAATTATTTGGAGTCAATTATTTTATAGAAAATCAATTTTTTATTTATTTTTATTTTCACCAAAATTCATCATTTTTTGTCTATAAATAGAGCTTTGGTTCGTTTGATTTGGACAAAGAAAAAAAATCCATTTTTCTCTCTAATTTTTCTATTTAGTCTCCAATAAATTCTTGTCTGCGAGTTGAGTCTATTGTACTAATTAAGTTATGTTTCATTTTAGGTGTGTTGTGTGTTTAGTGTATTGTGTTGTATTTTAAGTTTTTATTTTATTTTATTTGTTTTAATAATGATTATCTATATCTCGTCTTTATTACTTGCAAATAAAAAATAATTAAAAATATAAAATTAAAAAAAATTATTAAATTAAAAAATTAAAATAAAATATTTAAGTCTTAAATATTTTAATTTAATTTCAATCGACAATTACTATTAATATATAATCACAAAAACATAAAAGAAAATAAAAATATGAATTAAAATGGTGGAATAGGGTGTTGAATTTTATTAAACAAAAATCATTATAGTGAATAAAAGTTGAATGAATATTGAATTATTAGGTGGAAGAGAGAGATGGTGATGTGAAATGTAAAAAGTGAAAAAAATGTTAAATATGTAAATTATTGTAAATAGTCTAAGAAAGATGCTATAAAAGAAGAAGGGCGACATGATTGTATTTTCCCAACACGTGTGGGTCATGTTTCATGCCAGATTGTTAGTTTTATTTCTAGCATTTATGATTCATCATATTTTAGCGTGCATAGTGACATTGTATTGTTTCTAAAATTACATGGTTATGTTCCTCCACGATCCTTTCAAATTCTTTGTAATTTGACCTCAGGGGTCCAATTATTTGTCCTTTTATTCGGCTATCTCAAGCATATCATATGTTGATTTACATGACACAAAGTATGTAAAGTGAAAAGTATGTTCCCTAAATCCTTGAGTTAAAATACTGAGAACTCACAATATAAGTTAGTATGTTGTACAAGGCCACAATATAAAATACATAGAATAGGTTTAAAATTTGTTTGTTATATCACAACAGCCCTGGTACGGTTTTTGTGTTTATGTGCTTTTATGCATATTATCATGTTATCTGTGCTTTTCTGCTGTGCAGTTTTTACTTTATTTCAGCCTGGCTACAGTGTGCATTGTGGTCAATGTAGACAAGGGGTCAACTCATTAATAAATTCATCTGCTACTTTAATAAAATATTACTTTAAAGAAAGGTCTACATCTTTGGTTCATATATGTAGATTATTGACTTTACAATTTCAAGAACCGAAAGGTAGATTTACATTTACTCATATGATTTCTTGGTATTAATAAAGTTTTAAAAATCATATGAGTAAATGTAAATCTATAACAATTTGAAGTAGGAGACCTGATATTAGGGATTGAAAGAATTGATATTATACTTATAACTATGCTTTCAACCTACACATCATAATTGGATATTAGTACTCACATTTCTATATAGCTATAGAAGATACAACATGGAATCGAAAGACAGCGTAACAAATACCGTATGAATAGGCAACCTGCGCTCGCCAGAGTCTTCGTAACCAACTGGATCATCACCAATAGATTGTTGTGCCAAATGTTTTCTAAGCGATGCCTTAATTGTTACCTTTTGGCTTATAGTAATATAAAAGCCAACATTCTTCCAACTATAAAAGCTATATCTAAGAATTTCTAAGTTTTCTGTTACTATCCTGTTTAAGTTTCCCATTATTCATCATACATGCCTTTTACCTATCATGACAATGAGGAGTGCTAGCAACACTCTCTTTTAAACACTCTCTCAAGCACTCATTGGTTGAAACATGTGTGGGCCCCTCATTTTAAAAATAGGTCCCACATAAAGTAGTAGGACCCACACATGTTTCAACTAATAAGAAAGTGAGTGTTTGAGAGAATGTTTAAAAGAGAGTGTTGCTAGCACTCCTCAAACTATGACAATCTAACATCATATCTCATGTAAACTATGACAATCTAACAATTGCATTGGCATAAAAATCTAACAAGGAATGATAGCCTTATCAAAGTAATAATTTCTCATGTAGATAGATTTTAGATTTTACTCATTTCCCATGTTTAAGTTGAGTTCTTAATCTCCAACTGACTTTTATTCCAAATAGCATAGCCTATCAGCAGAGCAGTCATTCTTTGCCCATCCAAGCTTTGTCAAACCAACAAAACTAGAGTCTAGATACCGATTCAACCAATACTCCGGCTAAGAGACATGCTTATAGAATTGGTCTTGATTCTTGAAGAGTTGCAAATGAGTCATTTTCGGTTAATTACATTAGTTTCAATGGGTCATTCTATGATAAGCGACTACATTGGTTTCGGAGGTAAGTTATGCTTTCCATGGTTTATTCATCTTAAAGCTTAAATTGCCGATTAATTAAAATTATTATAATGTATAGTAGAATGCCTGTTCCAAATCGCATAACTTTCAGTACCACATGTGGTGTGCACTGTAATATTGAGCCTATTTGTTCATAGGTATTAGTATATGCTTGTAACTAGCGTTATTTTTTAACCTAATGGTAACAATAAGTAATAATTAGTTACTAAATCAAAATACCATACGGGGTGAATTTCTATCAAGGTAGCTGGCGGTTTCATCCGGAATATTAGAAGTAGACCACTGCAACTCTCCAAACATAACTTTCCCCGCAATACAAGTAGGGAAGTTATTTATTTATTTAAATACTATTCTCTTAATGATACTCCAATGCTATATCATGATCATAAAAATGATACCATGTCGTATATCCACTGTTAATTATCTTGCTACTATTTTTTTTTTTTTTTTATAAGCAACTCTTGAATTAAGAAAGTGTGGGTACAAGCGGTACACCAACCCTTACAAGAAAATAACACAAGAAAAACCTGGATCTAGCAAAGATATCAAGAGCAAAGTAATGGGTTTTTAAACCATTCATAAAAATTACAGCGAATTCTATCCTTAGAATCTATAGCTAATCACCACCATGAGTACCACAAAATCTGGAAATAAAGATCATCGATATCCCAGTCGACTCTATTGAAAACTACGTCATTTCTATGCTTCCATGTGCACCAACAAACTGTCATCTAAATTGCACTAACCTTGTTACTAGCCATCCTTCCATGTAAAACTTCAATGCACTTTAAGAGATGGGTGCAGCACTCCACCACTAAAAGCAAGTCAATAACCAACCACTTTTGAACTTTCAACCATAGCAATTGTAACTTCGGACAAGACAACAACAAATGGTTAAGGTTCTCCTCCTGCATATGACAGAAAACACACTTTGCATCCGGAACTTGAGAGATAAATCCTCTTCTTAGTCGCTGCTTCCTTGTAGGCAACCTGTTAAGAGCAAGCCTCCAACCGAAAATCTTCAGTTTTGAAGGAACTCGAGATCCCCATATAATACTAAGTACTTGCTTCAACTGATCATTCAGAGCATCCCCAACCTGACCTTGCATAATAACCTCGTAACAGGACTTCACCATAAGCCGTTTACTGTTGTCATAAGGCCAAACCACACAATCAGATTGATTTGCATCTGGGGCAGTTCCTTGCAGTAGAACTAGTAGCTCCTCGAGTTCAATCGTGGCCTCCAAACTCAGTACTTCTTCGCATAAAATACAATTCCACTTCCACCCTTGATCGCTCCAAAAACCCATACTGTTAACCGTAGCATCTTTAGACAAAATTTCCTCAAAAAGTGCTGGAAATAATACAGCAAAACTGTCCCTCCCTATCTTGCTACTATTTCTGTTAAGGATTATATATATATATATATATATATATATATATATATATATATATATATATATATATATATATTATTTTTTTCAATAAGTAATGGTATTAATCACAAAAGGAGAAAACACACATACAAATTACCTCTTTATACAGAATAGAGGTAAAATGTTCCAAAAATGAAAATTACAGGATGTAGAAGAAGAGTTAACTAGACGGAACCATTTCCAAGAAGCTAAAACAATAGCGCTATAGCAGTCATCGAAATTGAAACTACAACCATTAAAGATAATTGCATTCCTCATCTTCCAAATGTTCCACACCGCTAACCAAATCACTCCTAAAGTTAATCTTTCCTCTACACCCTTAATTTTCTCAGAAACAGTAAAGAAAGAAGGCAACTCCTCTATAGATAGATTGCAAGAATTACCTAACCACCCTCCAACTCTACTCCAAATGTTTCTTGTGATGGGGCACGAATCAAAGAGGTGTTTAGAACTCTCCTCTTCCTTATAAAGGGGATACAAACTTTTGGTCTGACCTATTTTTTTCTCTTATTTACCCTTTAAACATTAACTGTTATTCTCTCAAACGTGTACATAAAGCAGTTTTAATCCAATTGACACATTAAGCCCGTACCTTCTTATCAACACACTAACAAGAATAGACAATGAAATTAAACAAATATTTCTCTTCGCCTTTGCCATTGTCATCTATCAAGCATTGCACTGGGTAAACATTGCCTATTTATTTCTTCCTTTTCCCTTCCTCTCATTTTCATGGCTGTCTAACATCTTTTTTATTTTCTCTTTTACTTTCAGATATATTCAAATTAAAAACACACTCAAAGTCTCCAATGCTTCTTCTGCATTCAGTTTGCTTTTATTTGTTTTGAAAGTTGGTCATTTTTATTTGGATTATTTTGAATTTGGTTAAGTTTTATACTTTTAATTTTTCTATTCCAAACTGCCATTTTTTTCTCCATGAAGTGGTACCTGTATATATATTGAAATCGTAGGAGTTTTTTTTTTTTTTTTTTTTGAGTTTTGTTTTCCTTTGTAAGTATGTAATTGAATATTTATTTTTATTGGATCTGGTTTGCTTTGATATCTTTTACTGCAGAACTACTATGATAAACATTCATGCAAATCACTTGCAAAGCCAAAAAAACCATCACAATATTCATCATAAGAAACTTCCTGTGACAACGTATACATCTATCTCGCCTATTATTATATGTCATACTCTTTCACAGATTAAAAAATACAATGGAACCAACAAAAGAAACTGTCCTTATTTTTTCTATTTTCAAATATAATTTCAGTTATGCCAATAGAATGGTTATTTTTGGTTGATATATATGAAATTTGATTGTCAATTGTTTTCTTTATCAGTACCCAATTATGTTTACTTTGCTAAAGAACTAATTTCTTCATTTATTTATAAGACCATTATTTATAGACAACTTCCATAATAATAAACTAATTCTATCTTTGTCTTATCTATAATCTATATTTATGATCTATAACTATGTATAAACGAAAAACATTGTTTTAGTGTAACCTATATTTATTTTAAATCTACCCTTCTTAGTTTTAAAATTAAAAATTAATAATATAGTTTTAAAATAAAAACTGCCATACAAGAACACATCTTATGAATTTTTTACAGTTTCTTTATTATTATTTTTGTAGCATGGAATATAGGACAAGGAATATAGGAGGTTATTATTTTACCTCCAAATATGTCACTATTTAAAAATAAATAAAAAATTGTGTAATTGCAATAGTGAAATAGAATGTAGTAAAATGGTTTTTAGAAAATTAGAAAACAAAAATTAGAACATGGACATGATTTAGAGTATGGAAAACATTTGGTTACCATAATTTAAAATCGAGAAAAAAAAATGCTAAACTATCCGTATCATCTCTTTTACTTTTTCTAATTCACTCTCAACATAAGTATAACCTTTGTTTGCCTATACTTTAAGTATTCCTTTCAAATTCACGTTTACGAGAAATTGATTTTTTTTTCTTTTGTTAAATTTAGTAAAAAAGAGAGAAACGTTTTGTACTCCTATGTATGAGTTAAAATTGATAAGTTAATGGGTTACCACGATACTTTCATTTCCTCCGTGTCATTATTAATTATTACATTCATTTATTTATTGAATTATTGAAAATTCATACTTAATTATTACATTTATTTATATATTTATCAAAAATTCATAATTATTGATATTTCTAATTCTAATTTAATATGACAATTATTCTGAGATATATTTTTCTACTATGTATAGTCTTACGATCAATATCTTTCCTTTTTTTTATTTAATTCAATTTAAATATTTTTTCATCACGAGTATGTTTTATTTAATTAAATTTAAAATAGTTTTATTAGTAAAAATATTAATTATTATGTTGTAATCAAAATTATCACCTATCATAAATTTTATATTTTATTTTTTATTTTGAGAGAGAAACAGAGAAGGGGAGGGCAAGGATGACAATTTGATTCATCTCAAGTAGAAATATAAACAAGTATTTCCACGGAGGGTTTGTTTGTCCGCTTTTTTATTGCGCGCACATGTCAAAATATAAACAAGTATTTTTCTGAATATTCCTTAGTCCGTTCTTTTAGCCCGCACCTACAAGAAATTAAATAAAATACACACACTTTCTCTCTCAATCACCAATAGTGTCAAGCACTCAATCAAGTCTAAATCATTCAACTTTCCTTTGTATACGTTACTTTCCTTGGTATACGTATGTTTTGTAGGTAAGAGATCGTAAAATAAACAATGTTTTATTGAGAATTTGGTTTTCGTCTACATCCCTTTAGTTTTAATCAATGACGTCATGTTTCCATTAAAAAATTATGTGGCAAACATTTCTACAAAACATATAAACAGGTAGAAGGAGAGGGAGAGATAGGAAGAGGAAAGGGAGAAGGAGAGGTAGAGGGAGAGGGAGATGGGAGGGATATGAGAAGGGGAGAGAGAGGGGGTGGAGAGAGAGAGAGAAAGAGAGGGAGAGAGGGGAGGGAGAGAGATAGAGATGGTGAGGGAGAGGGAGAGGGGAGGGAGAAAGAACAAGAGGGATAGGGAGGGGGAGAGAGAGATAGAGGGGGGGGGGGAGGGACATGGAGAGAGAGGGAGAGAGAGAGAGAGAGAGAGAGAGAGAGAGAGAGAGAGAGAGAGAGAGAGAGAGAGAGAGAGGAGAAGGAGAGAGGGGCAGAAGAAGGAGGGAGTGTGAGGGAGAGAGAGCGGAGGAAGACTTTATTTAATATTTAATTTTTAAGATTTGTTAAATTGGTCTCAAGAACAATTTTCTTAGTATTGATTACTCTGGTTTCGGTATTAAGTTATGAAAACATATTTAAAGTAAATATTTTAGCATCTTACTTTGTTTTTAAATATTGTGTTCAAATAATATTCTTCTTAAGAAGACTTATATGAAAAACATCATAAAAGATGTGCTCTCTCAATAGAATTTTATTAGTTTAATATCAAAGAATAATATAATTACTTTATATAAAATATTCACTAAAATACTTTTAAAACATACATTTATCATCTTGATTTTAATTATGCTAATTGTGTCTAAAAAATATTATTCTTACGGCGACGTACAATAAAAACCTCATAAAAAATATACACACATTTATTTTTCTCCGCTGTGTGTATTAAGAAAAGCAGACAAACGGGCACGGGAGTGCCCGTTTGACCGCTAGTATATATAATGTGAATTAACATTAATGATCAATTCATGAGAAAACATGATCAATTGACAGACTTCAGATTGATATATTTTTATTATCATAAACACAAATTAAAGAATAATAAATTTGCTTGTTGCGAACAACAATTACCATTTCAGTTTGTATGGATTTAAAATATATATGATTTATTTTTATGTTTTCCTGGATTAAATTAGGAGTATGTCTATTTTCTGTTAATCAAATTCCACAACCGATCTCACGACATCATTTGGAGTTTGGTGGTGAGATTTGAGAAGTCACCCAATTGCAGAGAAGCGTACAACGCCTAGAATAAGATAAGTCGGATATGTTGGTGAAACAATAATATTATTTGGATAACATATATCTATGCAAAAACAGTAGAAAGATGTAATTTATGTGAATTTTATCATTATAACTATCAATTTATTATTATAATTTAAGAAAATAATGAGAGTGATTTATGCAAATTTTATCAACTCCGGTAAATTTTATCACTGAAACTCATTATTTTTACATGTCACTATCACCGCAATTTTTTTTTTAATATATAAACAAAAACCTGGTAAATATTTATAGTTATTAGTGAGATTTATAAATATTTGTAGTTATTAGACATATTAGATTTACCGGGTTGGTGATTTGCTACATATTTAATTTTAAATATTTTCTGTTATTAGTGATTTTATAATAACAATTATATATCAATAACAACTAATATTTATCAATCGTATAAGATATAAATGAACTTACTCGTACGGACGCATGGGTCTTGTACTAGTTTTTATATAAAATTCTTATTATTTTTCTCCAACAAATCAAATTTATAGAAAATTTATTGAAAAGCTTCGAATACTTAACTAAGTTTACATAAATAAAAGACTAAATAACAATTATTTTAAGTGTCTTCAATGCTGCAATAGTTCAATTCAAAAGTAAGACCAAAATATTATGGAATCAAAATATTCGTGATTTTATTGGTTATAATATTTTTGTTAACATTATTTCAAATTAGGCTAAAAACACTTTAACATTTGCACAAAAGGAATATGATTGAAATTACATGAGTCTTGACTATGTGACTTATTTCTCAAGTAAATGAAATTTCTATTTTTCAACTCAATTGTGAATTTAGATCCTTCTTTTGAATCATGTACTTCCAACTAAAAGGATCCCCTGAAGATGTGGATTAAGTAGAAAAAAGTCAGAAAGTGATTTGGTAAAAAAGCCAACCTTCCATGGTTGACTCTAACCAAAAGTCAACACTTAATCCAAATGCCCCGTAACTTAAAACCTTCAGTAACTTTCTTTTACCACAATGAGTATGAGCAAGCAACCCTAGTGATTCAGATGGAAAAGTTTGTCTCAAGATATCCACAAACCCTAATTTGTGAATAAAGTCCATGTGAATCTCCTCTTGTATGAGGACCATGACCATGTGACTTGAAGTTCAAGTAACCATAAGCCTCTTGCTTAACAAAATCACATGGAAACCCTAATTCCATGGATTGGATCCTTTGAGTGAACCTTGTATCCGAAGTTATGAATACTATCCCCCTATTTTGCATGGTGAAGATCTATATGCCTCAACCCTGATCTTCATGATGATTTGTAGTCCAAGTTAATTCACTATGAGCACCAAATGTAAAAGTACAAACCTTGATGGAGAGAAACCTTGAGATTGATCATCACAACGTGTCTTGAGGCACACACCAATTGAAGAACTTCTTGACTCAAATTCTCAGGGACATAGACCATAATCCAATGCCTTATTAGTTAAAAATCATGATGGAACCTTAAGCACAACAAGTTACAGCCCTAATGCACTTGATCTTGAAGAAACTTGATGAAAAATATATTGAGGATGTTTGTGATTCAAAACCCTAGTTCCTTACCAAGAGTGATGAAAGAACCAGTTGAATCAACTTGAGTGAAGGAGCAACCTCAATCCATAGAGAAAAACTCTAATCTCCCCATGATCCTTGATCCCATGCCAAGTTATTAATTAATGATGCATGTTGTGTAACAATGACCTAATGTAAAGGTAATGCATACGAGGAGAGTGAGATGCATACGACAAATAAGTTGATAAAGGGTGGGACAAATTTAGAGTATGACAGTGACCGATCACTAATATTTATTCGTTTATGATCTACCATCCATATAACTTTTCCTCACTAAATCCATCACAATTAGTGAAGGATTTACTTACCTCACAAATTTGTCCCTAATTTGCTTCTTTTTTTTCTAAGTGTTCAGATTTTTAAAAATCTGGTTGAGAGAGAGGTGGTTAGTGTGTGTGTGTGTGTATATATATATATATATATATATATATATATATATATATATATATATATATATATATATATGATTAAGAATTAGATATTGATAAGGAGTGGCTCAAATTTTAATGAGTTTTTCCGCTAAAGAACATTTTAAAATTGTTCTTCATGAGTTTTTTATTTATTTTAACTCATATTTTAGCCAACACAGAAAAAGTAAAGAGAAGATGCCATCAATTTGTTTGTCTCATTTGAGACATTTAAGTTATTTGTAAATGAGAATATGACTATTGACTAACCAACTCTCTCTCAAGGTTTACTCAAAAGTCGAAGAAAAACCTCATGCTATTAGATATCTAGCAAATTGAAATGATAGTATAAAAATCGAAGAACAATATGTAAATATATCTCATATTACAGGTTCTATTCAAATTCATCAAGCCATTTAGGGTAAGGTATTTAATGCAAATGTTGAAAGAATTTTGAAAATATCTCACAAAAATCTTTTACAATTTCTAATAATATATTTGTACAATAAATAAGCTATCATAAAAACTCCATCTCTAAATCCAATTTTCCGCCTATTCATGATCAATGCACTTACTTTTATATAACTTCAGCCAAGGTTCTGGATAATCCCAATCATCTTTACATTCATCAATTCCTATGATAAAATAAATATAAAAAGAATGTAAATATGAAATGATAAATTATTGTGTACAAACAATAAGTATAGTTGAGATAATATGAAAAGATGAAAAAATAGCTCACCACCACCGACTAATATTGTATTAAGAATTAAGAAAAGTAATAGAATCATAACATAAAAATATTTGAGAGATGCAGCATGTTTTTTTTAATAGGCAAGAAATCTATTAAGAGGAGCAAAAGGGTTACTCCACCGGACATACAAACGCGGAAATAACTCTTACCTCTCGAAACAACGGAGAGGAAGAGTATTCCAAGTAAAGAAATTACTACAATCAGCAAGTTTACAAAAAGAGGAAAGCCAAATCCAAGATCTATACACTATGGCTGACATACATTCATCAAAGCTCAGATTGACGTCGTTAAAAATAACGATATTCCTTAATAGCCACAGACTCCAAACAGATACTAACCAGATAACTGACACGATTCTCCTCATCAACTTATCTTTTACTTTGTCACAGTTAAAAAAAATGACATGAACTCCTCCAAATTCAACTCCCCGAGAGATCTGATCCAACCAAAGACATTTCTCCAAATATTATCCGCAAAAGAACACGATCCAAACAAATGCAAAACAGCCTCGTCCTCCAAACAAAACACACACCTGAGTTGATTAGTATCCATAAGAATACCGCGCTTGAAGAGTTGATCTTTAGAAGGTATCTTGTTGAGAAGGATTCTCCACTCGAAATATTTCATTTTTTCGGCGCTTCATAATTCCACAACTAATTCAAGGCACTGCGGACACCATTAGAAACAACAGGTGCTGCAGAATCCGAACAGAATAAAGAGTTGCAGGATTTAACTATAAAAAAGCCTTCTTCATGCTTCATCCAAACATGAATGTCTTCGGCTTCCCTATCCAGAACAGCATAAGCCAACAAGTCTTCTATTTCCTCACAGAAATTCTGAACAGCTGGATCTTCATTCTCCACTACTCCTGTAATGTTCCAATGCCATTCAGTACCCTACCATTGGCATGCATCTTCAACACTACAGCCCTTGTTTAACGCTTCGGAAAAAACCTCCGGATAAGCATCCTTCAATGATTGATGACCCAACCATTTAGAAGGCCAAAACGAGGTTCCCCAACAGTTAGCCACCTTACTCAAAATAGCACCTGCAAAACGATCATTTGAACCTACAGATTTGTCAGACAGAATCAAATCACGCCACCATATAGAGTCCTTGTTACTCAACACACTATTATCTCCAACCAAAACTTTTAATACCGGATTATCATATCTAAGTCTAAGAATGCTGCTCCAAACCACCTCTTTCTCATTAACAATCTTCCACTTCCACTTATTAAGAAATGCCAAGTTCAAGATCTTTACGTCTTTGACTCCTAATCCTCCCTACTCCTTCGGAAAACAAACGGTATTTCAACTGACCCAATGAATAGAATGACTATCCTCTCGACCTTGCCATAGGAAGTTTCTTTGAATATGTCGAATCTCTTTGATCACGTTAGAAGGAGCTTTATAAAAAGATATCATATAAATGGGAATAGCGTTTAGCACCGCATTAATCAAAACTACACGACCTGCCATAATAAGATACCTGCCTTTCCAAACTGTCAGTGTTGATTTCAGTTGATTGATAAGATCTTTCCACATAGTCACCTTTCTAGGACTCTCCCCTACTTTAACTCCAAGGTATTTAAAAGTTAAATGATCAATGTCACACGATAAAAAATTGGATGCCGCTTCCAACAACCAATCACTTACATGGAAACCATAAATTCTGCTCTCATGAAAGTTAATCCTTAATCCTGACATCAACTCAAACCCGCTTAGAATATATTTCATCAACCAAAGATTGTCATCACTTCCCTCCACCACCACAATAGTATCATCCGCAATTTGCACAAGGTTAACTTCTACTTCTTCATTAATCTTAAACCCTATGTATTCTCCTGTATCTACTACCCTCTTCATTAGCCCCGAAAATGCTTCCGCCACCAAGACAAATAAGAAAGGAAAAATTGGATCTCCTTGTCGAAGAACTCTTTCCGCCTTAAAATCCTTTGTAGTACTTCCATTGATGAGAATGGAAAAATGACTATTAAAATACAACTATCCATCCATCTTATCCATCGGTCCCTGAATTCGAAACAATGTAACATCGTCCTAAAAAAATCTCAACTGACACAGTCGTAAGCTTTTTCGAAGTCCACCTTCAAAGCCATACAACTCCTTTTCTCCCTATTGGCCAAATCCAATACCTCATTTACCAACAACACCCCATCTTAAATACTTCTGCCAAGAACAAAGGCTTTTTGACAGCTTGAAACTAGTTTTCCCAGCACTCAATTTAGTCTGTAGGACATCAACTTAGATAAGATCTTGTACAAGCTTCCTACGAGACAGATTGGCATGTGCTTACTTAGCTGTTGCGGGTTTTTGATCTTCGGAATTAGAGTTAATAAAAAGAAGTACACGCTTTGATTAACTTTGCATCTTTATGAAAATCCTCCACAAACCTTATCACACCCTTCTTTATAAACATCCAACATTTCTTAAAAAACTCTAACGAATAATCGTCCGGTCCTGCACTTCTATTACCGTTGCAAGCCCACACCGTTGCCTTCACTTTTTCTTCCATGAACAGCCTCTCAGGCCAGGTTATGTCCTCCTTACTTAACATCATGAAATACATGCCTTCCGGGACAGGAGTGAACCGATTCCTTTCCTTAAAGAAATCCTCAAAGTGAGATTTCACAGCATCTTTAACTTCGTCTACACCCTCCACACTGCCATTAGAATCGACAACAGACGTGATAGCATTCCTCCTTCTCCTTTCTTTCAACGCCTTATGAAAGTAACGAGATTTTTTATCAACATCTTTTAACCAAAGTTGTCTAGATTTAAGCCTAAGCACATACTCCTGCAGACTTAGAGAATTCCAAATATCCTTTGACACATTATACCTATCACCCACCATCCTCTGTATATCTTCTCCATGATACTCAGCCAACAAACTATCTAGAACATTGAGATTTTCCACTTTTTTCGTTACTTGCAGATCGATCTAGCCAAAGACTTCTCTATTCCACTTCTTGATGCTTATTTTTCAATCTTTTTAACTTCTCATATATTATTAAATCCCCTCTCCCTTCCACCTTTAATTTACCCCCATTCCTCTTCTAAAAATGGTAAAAAAAACCTTTGTGCTGAAACCAAGCGTTGTTGAATCTGAACGGTTTCGGTCCCCAGTCTATCTTACCCATATTAAGCCAAATATGACAGTGGTCTGAAATATCTCTTGCTCCCACTCTTTTTTCTATAACATTCCAATCATCTATGAACTTATTTGAAGCCAAAAACCTTTCAAGACGACTCTTCATTGTACCATTACCTTTGAACCATGTAAATTTGGTTCCAACATACGATAAATCCACCAGCTCCATGTCCTCAATAAATCTCCTAAAATCTTCCATATTTCAAACACTGTTAGTATCCCTAACACCCTTCCTTTCCTCCCTATTACATACCTCATTGAAGTCCCCTCCCAAACTCCATTCTTCTACACCATTATTCTGCCTTCTATTTACCAAAGTTCTCCATAAAACCCTCCTCTCCACAGCGTTACACGGAGCATACGCATTAACGAGATTATAACTTCCTCTATTCCAATTAATGTTAATTCCTATGAACCCGTTGCATGTAAGAAATATAATATGATTTGATCTTTTTATAGTGTATAACATAAATTTAGTGCTCTCTTAAATTTTCAAAATAGTGTTTAACATTTATGAAGCCATAAAATCCCTTTTGAAAACTAAAATAAGTAATATAATAAGTTTGTCTCTTAAACACACTAAGTATGTAAGGAGGTCACATGAGATAAAGGAAAATTTTCTTAACCTTTCGTGATTTTAAAGAGAAATTTATATATTTTAACATTTCAAGACACCTATCGTTTGATTAGTTATTTAGATCTTTCAAGATAATAATCAAAATATTTAATTGTTAAACAATGATAAAATATTTTTAAATCGACTACAACTGATGTGGGGGATACGTGATGATATTGATGAATATTTTAGGTTGCTTACAACTGATCAATAGATTTAAGTCTTTGACAGGTAGATGAAATCTAAGGCTTGATAAGTTCTCTATTATCTAAGGAATGTATTTATTTTCTTGTTCATAATTTTGTTTTCCGTATTTTACTCTTTTAAACCATTCAAAATCAAGCTCAGAAACATGGAGATTGTTGAATGACACTCTTCCCTCGCATTGATTTATGTGGAGACGATAAAACAAAAATACTTACTTTTGCTTATTGCTTTACCCCTTCAGTAAAATGGTGTCGTTGTCGGGGATTGGTGTTTAGATATTGAATTGCATTGCAATAATTTCTATGTTTTTGAGCTTTGTACATACTTGTATATGTTTTCCATACTTGTATATTTGTACATGTTTTCTATACTTGTGTATATTGTATATATTTTTGTTCTCTCCACATTTGCTAAAGTGATTGGTTAGGAGTAGTCGTTGGTGAACAACTAGCCAATAAAAGAGGCAACATGAATGAGTGTATTTGTATACATAAAGGCGCCAAGCTAACAACGTAAAACAAGCGTTTGTTAGGAGGTAACCCAATGTGAACATACTTTAACAACTTTGTATTTATGTATTGTAGGTAGTGTGGGCAAAGGTGGATTAAATGCATGTCATTTTTATACGTTTTGGAGTTTCGGGACATACCTGCTCACGCTAAGTGTGGTCTGATAGCGCTAAGCGCACTATGGTGTCGCTAAGCACACCTTGTGTTACTGATCAGTGGAAATTCTTTTCACTCAGCCATCTTACCCACTTTCACCTAAGTCATTTAGAGTAGTAAATATTAGTATTTAATTTCTAATAGTTTTGTTTGTTATTTTTCTTCAAAAATTGGTATATTGGCTTGAAGAAGCATAGAGTGATTTTCCAAATTTGAGTGTGTCAATATGCAAATGTGTGGTAATGATAGTGTTTGAAGTTCGTACGATTCAAGGTACATGCTTTTTGCTTTCTATAAAATATCATGACATTCATTCTTTTGTACTACTTGTTCATCATTGAATCATTTTAGATATCTTACCCCAAATGTGAGGAAGCTTTTCATTATTTACTATATAGACAGAAGACCAACAATCTTTGCTTTAACTAAATTTTATTATGTTTAATCTTTTATTCGTGTTGATTGTTTGAAAGCATGAAAAGAATCAAGGTATTTTGTTTGATTTTGAGCACAACCACTTGACCAAAAAGTAACTTTCCTTGTGAGTGAGTGAGAATTTGGTTACCCCCTTTGAGCCTTATGTCAGGATCTATTTTGATGACTAACTTTTGGAACCTTTATATATAACTAATTAGTTCATTGTTGATTTTAAAGTGGATTCTGAGAAAAAAAATCTTAAACCCCCAACCATAACTTGTGGTTTGAATTTTTTTCTTGCCTTAGAAAGCTGGGAGCATTCACATTACATGTTTGGTTGTATTCAAGTTGGTGAAAAAAGTTCGGTTGCTAATGGGTTGAGAAAAATAAAAGTAAAAGAAAAGAAAAAGAAAGAAAAAAAAGGAAGAAAAAAAAGCCTTGAAAAAGGAACAGAAAAATATATATAGCAAATAATTGTGCTAATAAGTTGTGTGAACTGGTGTAACAATTAGGAAAAGAGAAAAAATGTGATTGAAGTTTTGTGATAGAATCTTTGTGAATTGATAACTCCCATAGGATTAAGCAACTTTTTGTTTCAATTACCTTTAGAAAATGACCCTTGTTTGTTAACTAAGCCACACTTCAATCCTTGAAAGCCCTTTTGATTCTTGCTTTTATGTTTTCAATACGAGTTTTTAGGATGAATGCATAATTTAATCCTTTGTTTGCAATATTGTTGGGTGAGAGTCAAGTCCCTCATGTTTGTGTGTCTTTAATCCCTTGATGATTTTTTTTCTATGTGTGATTCATGATTGAGCATGTGTTGTTTTGGAATGTTTGGCATGACTTTTGTACTTGGGATTTGTTTCATGTTCATGTTGTCTTTGTAGTATAGTGGTAAGCATTTCTTTGCTTGTGCTTTTATTTTTGAACCATACATTTGTTTTCATTATTAAAACTTGTTGATTCACGAATGCTTGGTTGATTGCTTTTGTTTCTTTAGGTTGAATAAACTTTAGTTTAAGGACAAACAAATTTTTAAGTTGGGAGATTTGATAAGTGCCAAATTGTGGTTATTTTTAGTAGTATTTTGTGGCATTTATTAGATTGTTGCTTTTGGTTTTTATGTTAAAACCTCAACTTTAGTGTACATAATAGCTTTATTTTGTTATCATGTAAATATTGTATAGATTAATCATTTTTGGTCCATTTTATAGGATTTATCGCATTGTTGAAGCATTGGGCATAAAAACCACAAATAAAGCGTCAACATGAATTTTTGGAAGATAATAAAGTGTCACGGGTTTAGATTAGCGAGCCAAGGCGCGCTTAGAGGGGTCCAAGAAGAGGCTAGTGCGCTAATCGTCCTTATTATGCACTTAACGCGATTTATGTTTGTTTGATATGTAATAAGTGGACCTGCGCTAAGCGAGCGTTGATTGGGCTTAGCGTGGTCTGTGATTACTGGGTGTCTACATTCATTGTTTTCAGATTCTTTTAGGTTATGGTTTTGGAGAATATTTTCTCCCAACTCCATCACAAAAATTATTTGGTAGAGAGGCTTAGAAAACAATATTAAAGGTTGTATCTTGAAGATCCAGAGGTGGATTTGTAACAATCGTGTTGACACCACGAGAGTTGTAGGTTCATTTTCTCTCTTCTCTTTGAATTCTCCATTGTTGGGGTTTGTAGGTAAGTTTAATATGATTTTATGTAGATGTATTGATCATGGCGTTGTATAATATCTATTTTACAAATCTTTATTGATGTTGTGGAGGCGGTAAAACAAAAATAATTACTTTTGCGTGTTGCTTTACCTTTTCAACAATGTTCAAAACACTCGACTATTAAAAAGATATTATATCTTATTGTTTATTAAAAAAATAGTTATTTTATTTTAATTACATTAAGAAATTTAATATGCTAAAATTAGTGGAGACAATAAATAAAAGTATTGGGCTCAATCATGATGTGGGAATGAAAAAAAATAAAAGTGCTAGCAAGCTATTAAATAAATTAAATAAAAATAAAATATTAAATAGATATAAAAGGTAAAAACTTAATGTTGTAGATGGAATAAATGAAGGTGCATGCTGTAACACCCCATTTCTACCCGGCAAATATTCAAGAATTAGAGTTTCAAAATTTCTCAACAAACAAATGAGGCGTCACATATTCATTTCACAATAAATCACTTAATCGCATTTAGCGGATACATAGCACTCTGATCAATTAAACAGCTACTCAGTATAATATACTTTTCAAAACAAAGTAGCTTCTTTTATTAGAACATGGAGGAATCATAGTTCTCAATCTTTAATTCAATAACATCATAGCTAAGACAAAACAATAAGCAACAACAATCATAAACATCATAAATCACCCCCCCGGGTGCTACGTATCAGAGCGACAACCGACTCGACTAACGATAACTAAATCTTCATACTTGAGTACCTGCATGTTACCAATATAAAGGCAACGGCGAACAAGAGAAAAGGGTGAGATATCAAATCATATAAGTGAGCGCATGATAAATTGTATATTAGGATCCAGGCATATATAGTCATCACATCTCAAGTATTAATATTGTTATACACTTCATACTTTCACTAATTCATAAATCTCACATACTTTACATCTCACAACAAGTCACCATAGATCATATTCACATCAATTACATATAAATATCATTCCTTTACTTTTCAAGCTAATTCAAGATACATCACATATAAGTCACACAAGACACGTTCAGTTAATCGCATTCGCAAGTATTATTCACAAATCATCAATTCACATTCTCACATACATTCATCATTTAACAAGCCACGGAATACAGTCACGATATAGTCACAAAACGTCACAAATATGAATCACATAAGACACATGGGACATGACTCATGTATATGCATGTGGTACCAATCGGAGCTTCAGCCCCCATCACTAATTGCCCGAATCTGAGGCACAAGGCATAAGCCTTCGTCACTAATTTGCCAATCCAGGCCGTCACAGAGTATGCATATGAAATGTGACTCGACAAATAAGAGAACACATCATACTCATCACAATCACATATCGTCACGAGGCATAAGCCTATATCACAATCAATTACCATTATACGAGGTAATTCACGTCACCATAATATTTCATCTTCACTTAGTCACAAAATTATCATCACGAATATATACAACATCACGTATTACCAATCATCACAAACATCGTCATGTTTCGACACATCACGACAAACATATAACTTCACATATTAACAAAATCATTACAACAAATAGACACATTAAATCAAGTCAAATCAGTCTTATAATCCTCCATAGGTTAATCTTTAAATTAACTCACTAATCAATTAACCAAAATTATTCACCTAATAATTTCTAATTAATCGGGTATATTTTGCGTCACTACCAGTTATCTAATTTCCGGTTAAATCCTTAATATTCACAACTTTACGAATTTTCGGGTTATACTCCCAAGTCACAAAAACATAGCTCAATCGGTTAGTTCGGATACAATTCTATTCTTTACTGGTTATTTGATTCGTTCGGTTAAATTCTCAAGATACCGTTATTTACCGAAAAACCGAATAATTAATCTAAGTCTAAGTGTTTTTCAATTAAATAGACTAAAGGAGATTAATTCAACCATTAATTTAATCGACCGATTATCATCACAATTTCGACAAAAGAACACCACCACGTTAATGTACTAATTAAACTTAGCTACCACGTCAATTTTCATCAAATTCCGGAGAACTAAATATATCGCTTAATTCGGCTATTTCAATCAAACAGGACTGTTTTGTATTTTATTATATATGCTACTCTCCCTAACCAATACTGTCAATTTCTACTGGTTTCTATTTTCTATTAAACTGCTCCTAAGTTATGTAATACTTTACTAAGACTACATACATATTCAATATACTACAAGTGAAAATAGAAAACAAAACAAATGATATATGCTGAAGGATGTATCTCATATCAATTTGTCATAAAAAGAAATAATAAATAATTACTGGATAATGTACCAAGGACATGCTTATGTATCCAGTGTCGGCCGTCACGGTCTAGAAACGTCGGACGTCACGGCTTCTCACCCTATATATTTCATTATTTTCTTTTCATTTCCAGTACTCACTTTTATTTAATATTAGTCTCAAGATATTACACACAATACACACAAACTTAGCATTTCCACATTCATGCTTCCATACACACAGCGAAACACACAGCGACAGTTGTAGCACAATACGTTTTCAATAAAACTAATTTAATTGAACAACAAACAACAGTAGCAATTAAAGAAAGGCAGCCTCTTAACTTCATATTACTCATGGTATAAATTTAGGTTTTTCCTACAACTATTAACACAAGATAATGCAATAAATCTACACACCCAATTCCCCACATACAAAGTTTCACAAGCCCCATTATAGGAAGAGAATCCCCCCTTACCTTATCAAATGAAGCAACTCAATATAATAAATTCCGACTTTTAAATAATATTATCCTTAATATTATTTTTCGACTATCCGACTAAAATATGACTTTTAACTTAATAAATTCAAATACGTTTCTTAAAATAACACCAACAATCCAAATTCGACCAATATATCATATTTCCGGTCTAATATTAATTACTCAGAAAATTCCCAAAACTTCAAATATTATTCCAATAATATTTCTAATACTGAAAAATATCAAAACTCTTGATTAAATATCAATCCGCTATCCCGAACTAATACCGACTAAATCGTCTCAAAATACGAAAACTTCACTAAACACTTCGAACGTCTAGATTAAGCGAATAATCGAATTTCTGGGCGTTACACGTGCGAAAGAAAAAAAAATGAAAGGAGAGGGGGAAGAGTGGGAGAGATACCATGTGACTTGTGTAAATAACATATCCAACAACAAAGGAATGAATAAAGTACTATGTATGACGGTTGTGGTACGACGACATCGGCGATTAAGAGGAAATTTACGTATGATGCGATTTTAGGGAGTGACGGAGTCAGAATCACGAAGGATTAGCAAGCCCTAAGCCTAGAACGAAAACACAAGTTTATAAGCGACAAACCTGTCAGATAAAGTTTTGGAATCCACTAGATAGAGAAAATACTTGAATTTTATTATGATCAAAGATAACCTTGACGACCATACCCAAAGGTGTTTAAATATTTAAAAAGAAACCCTAATTGGCAATAAATCCAAAACATAAATAAAATAGAAAAAGAAACTTTAATGGACTTTTAATATAAACCATACAAAAATTTAAAATTTAAAATTTAAAAAATTAAATGTGGTATTCTGTCCTAAAACAAACTCATATGGCTTAAAAGGCCCATATGTCACCGCAAAGAACTCAACGCATGAAATCTTCTTCGATATGCACATCCATCCTTTATACATCAGTATCCTCCACCTTTGAATATATAGACCCCAAGCTTGTAACACCCGTATAATTTTAATACTAATTTAATTTGGAATATTGAATTAATAATTAGAATTATTAAGGATTTTCTGAAAATAACGGTTTATGGCATTTGGGCCATGTGAGAAATAGTAAAAGAGGGGCTGTGATGTAGGAAGGTCCTTTACGAATTTTATTATTATTTTCATAAAATAATTAGAATTGGGAAGATAAGAATAGAACGTGAAAAGAGAGAAGTTGGAACGCTAAGAACGTAGAAGAGGAACAAAGAGGAAGAGACCAAAGAGCAAGAATTTGGCTAAGGTAAGGGGGGACTCTTCCAATTATCCTCTCTTATTCTGATTATAGATGAATAGTGTATGAATAGTTGTGTTGTTGAGTCAATTCGATTTGTATGTCAGAGTTAGGTTTTGAGTTCTAAGAATTGATTTAGATTTTTGGGATTTTGATGTATGAATTGATATAGGATGATAGATTAACCTATATGAATGAATCCTGTGTATGAACACGTGAATTATGGCTGTTTTAGACTCAAAATCGTGAATTGGTATGAGTAGAAACGAGTGAGAATTGGACTGTTACGAAATTGCTGAATTCTGGGCATTTTCTGGTTTTTCGCGTATGGAACAGTGTCATGCGCGTATGGGATGAAGTCATACGCATATGAGGGACATTCCCCAAGGGCTATACGCGTATGATACGCTACTGCCCTGTCCCAAAATACACTGTACTGGATGTTTGCGTATGAGGAGCGTATGAGGATGCTCATACGCGTATGGAAATTTTAAAAGAGGAAATTGATTCTGGTGATACGCGTATGACAAGGCTGATACGCGTATGAGGTTGCTTCTAGGAAAAATCCGGTTCTGGTGATACGCGTATGGTACGCGTATGGACTATGGGTGATACGCGTATGGGGTTGGTGATACGCGTATGGCTTCTGTATGTGAAAATTCTGTTTTGTGATTCTTCTGAAAAGTTCTATGATGCGTAACTTTCGATCTGTAGGCCTTTTGTGTGTTGTTTGAGGATGAGTAAACCTTGTAATGTGATTTTGTGGGTTACTGATAATTGATTGTATTGAATGATGTTAATGTATATATGAACATGCTTAATAATGATGATGATGATGATGAAATGAGTATTGATGATGCTACTCATAAAATGGAGATAATGAAAGTATGTTATATATATGTTTGCATGCATTCATAGGCATTGATGAGGGCTGAATCCTGGATGATGAGAGGATTCAGTGAATGGCATAATTCCCATTGTGTGGAATTTGTGCTGGCAGGTGTTAGAACAAGATTTGTTCTGATCAATATTCTTAGTTTTGATGATAACAAGGATATGAATTGTGTATGAGATAATGTGGTACTCTAATACTATGCAATTTCCGTTTCAGGAATTATACAAAGAGTATGCACAAAATCAGCGCAAGAAGCACTGACTCAGAAGGTTCAGCATGCAACATCAGAACATGGTCTGGCAAGACATCAAAAGGTGGTCAAGCCGAATCAGAACATGGGTCTATGAAAGCATCAGAAGAACTTGAGTTCAGAAGCAGAAGCACTGAAGTTCTCATGGTATCACGCTCAGAAGCACTTCAAGGTCAGAAGACAAGAAGATGCTCTGCACCAAGCTGTTTGACTCTGATGATATTCAAACGTTGTTTTCACAAACATCAGATCAGAAGCAAGTACTAGATGGCAGGCTACCTTGACTAACAAAAGGAATGTTAGAAGCTATTAAAGGCAACGTCAGTAGACACAGCAGAAACAAGGCTCGAGGTAGTTGACAAAAGAGTGAAACATTAAATGCAATGCTGTACGGATTACGCAAAGCATTAAATGCTCCCAACGGTCATCTTCTCAAGTGCCTATATATATGAAGTTCTGATGAGAAGCTCAAAAACGATACTTGTGCATAATACAGAAACGTTGTCAAATTCAAAAGCTCTCAAACTTCATCATCAAGCTCACTACATTGCTGTTGTAATATATTAGTGAGATTAAGCTTAAACTTTAAGAGAAATATCATAGTTGTGATTATAGCTTTTCAGAAGCATTGTAATACTCTTAGAATTTGTTTACATTAAATTGTAAAGGACTAGAGTGATCAGTTTGTTGATCAGTATACTCTAGCAAGTCTTAGAAGTTGTCTAAGCAGATTGTTCCTAGAGTGATCAGGTTGTGATCAGGATACTCTAGAAGACTTAGCAGTTGTCTAAGTGGAAAACCATTGTAATCAAGTGTGATTAGTGGATTAAATCCTTAGGTGAGGTAAATCACTCCAAGGGGGTGGACTGGAGTAGTTTAGTTAACAACGAACCAGGATAAAAATCATTGTGCAAATTGTTTTTATCTTACAAGTTTTAAAGCTACACTTATTCAAACCCCCCCCCCTTTCTAAGTGTTTTTCTATCCTTTAATTGGCATCAGAGTGCCGGTTCTAAGGTGCAAGCACTTAACTGTGTTTAGAAAAGAATCACGAAGAGAAAAACGCTTTAGTAAAAGATGGCTGGTGAAATTCCAACTACATCTACATCTGGCTCTGCTGAGCAATACAATGGTAACAATGGTTACACTAGACCACCAGTATTTGATGGTGAAAACTTTGAATACTGGAAAGATAAACTGGAAAGTTACTTTCTTGGTCTAGATGGTGAACTATGGGATCTTCTGATAGATGGTTACAAACATCCAGTAAAAGCTTCAGGCGTAAGGCTTACCAGACAAGAAATGGATGATGATCAAAAGAAGCTTTTCAAGAATCATCATAAATGTAGGACTGTTTTGCCGAATGCTATCTCTCATGCTGAGTAAGAGAAGATATCTAACAGGGAAACTGCCTATGATATATGAGTCATTGAAAATGACCCATGAGGGAAATGCTCAAGTCAAGGAGACTAAAGCTCTTGCTCTAATCCAGAAATATGAAGCCTTCAAGATGAAGGATGATGAAGATATTGAGAAGATGTTCTCAAGATTTCAAACGCTAACTACTGGATTGAGAGTTATGGATAAAGGCTACACCAAGGCTGATCATGTAAAGAAGATCATCAGAAGCTTACCCAGAAGATGGGGTCCAATGGTGACTGCATTCAAGATTGCCAAGAATCCGAATGAGGTTTCTTTGGAAGAGCTAATCAGTGCGTTGAGAAGCCATGAAATAGAGCTGAATGCAAACGAGCCCCAAAAGAAAGGTAAGTCTATTGCATTAAAATCTGATTTTAAAAAATGCACTAACGCTTTTCAGGCTGAAGAAGTAGATTCTGAGGAATCAGAATCAGAAGAAGAAGATGAAATTTCCATGATCTCCAGAAGGGTAAACCAACTCTGGAAGAGCAAGCAAAGAAAGTTCAAGAGCTTCAGAGGTTCAAAGAAATTTGAACGAGGAGAATCTTCTGGTGGCAGAAGATCTGACAAGAAGAAAGTTATCTGCTATGAGTGCAATGAGCCTGGACACTTCAAGAATGAATGTCCAAAACTTCAGAAGGAGAATCCCAAGAAGAAGTTTCATAAGAAGAAAGGTCTTATGGCAACATGGGATGATTCTGAATCAGAATCAGAATCAGAATCAGACTCTGAAGGAGAGCAATACAACTTTGCACTGATGGCCACAGTGGATGATGGATCAGAATCTACATCAGAATCAGATTCTAAAGAGGTATTTTCTGAACTATCTAGAGATGAGTTAGTTTCCAGCTTGACTGAACTTCTGGAACTCAAGGCTCACCTTAGTATCAAATACAAAAAGCTGAAAAAGCAATTTGAATTTGAAACTAAGAAGTTGGAATCGGAGAATTCTGAACTGAAGGAAAAAGTTCTAAATCTATCCAAAAATAGTGGATCTCCTTCTGAATCAGAAAAATTGATTCCTAGTCTAAATCATATTCTGAAAGAATATGACTCGAGTTTCAGAAAGTTCTTATCTAGAAGTATTGGCAGAAGTCATCTTGCTTCTATGATATATGGTGTTTCTGGAAACAAAAGGTTTGGCTTTGGCTATGAGGGTGATACCTCACATAAATTTGAACCTGTTGATGATATGAAAATCACATACAAGCCTTTGTATGATCAGTTAAATATGGCCATGCACATGATATTAGGCTTACTTCACATGCACAGAGTTTTAACACTGTACACACCAAGAAGCATGTGAAACAACCTAAGAAATATCATGCTGTCAAACCTAAAGAATATCACGTTGTTCCTCCTGTAAACTATTATGCTAAACCCAAGTTCAATCAGAACTTGAGGAAAACTAACAAGAAAGGACCCAAGAAAGTGTGGGTATCTAAAGAGAAGATAATTTCTTTTGCAGATATCCTTAGCTGCTGTCATACCCCCGAATTTGCCCATACTATTTCTCCTATTCAAATTCAAATCAATACACAAAGTTCCAAGACACACTCTCCTAAACAAGACTCAGAAACTAGGGTTTGGTGTGTTCACAGGAAAATAAATGAATCAATGGCTCCAAGGCATCCCATATGGCTCAATATATCTCACATGACCTCTATGACAAGTATCAAGTCTCAGCTCAAATGATTGGTCACTCAGTTGATCAGAAAGTCAACAGTCGACTAGTTGACCTAAAAGTCAAACTATGGACAAACTACAGTCAAAACTTCTAATTTTTGGTCAACATCCTCATTATGGAGTATCATTCATCATTTGATCAAGTATTGATCATGATTCATCAAGAAAAGCTCTAGAATCATCAAGAACCTGAGTTTCTAAATTAGGGTTTTTAAGGAAAAAGTCAACTGAACTTTGACCGGCCATAACTCCCACATGGAGCATCAAAAATTTCCCATCCAAAGCTCATTTTGAAGGAAATTGAATTCTCTACAACTTTGTATCTCACATGCCAGGTACAAAATTTTTTCATTTGGAAGATATAAGTCAATACATTACAGGTCCTCCAAAAAGGTCAACGAAAACATCTTTTGGGTCAAAGCTCATAACTTGAGCATGGGATATTTAATTGAGATGAAACCAAAAGAATATTTTAGAGGACTCTATAAGCTTTCTAAAAAGTCATAGAACACCTTCATACCATAAAAATTGAAGGAGTTATGAATTGACGAAGTCGAGCAAATTTCAAGAAATCCACAAAGAACAAATTGAGCAAAATGGACTTTTTGGATAAATGGGCCTAAGTTTGAGTTTATAAAAATGATCATGAGTGTATTAGAAGCCCATAATTTCATTCTTCATTTTTTTTCTTGTTTATTTTATTATATTGAATTTTTATTCATAAAAAGTCAATATAAACTAAATAAATAGTGAAAATAATTAAAGATTGGAACAAGATTCTATTTCTATCAAATATGGAGAAATATATTTAGGAAAAATCAAGGAAAATTCGTGGAGAGAGAAAAAGATTTAATTGGCATGTGATTGAATAAAAAATAGAAGGTTTTTACATGTATTTTCAATCAAATTTCCATGGGCCAATATATGTGATTTCCTTCCAATTTTGTTGACCTAATAGACTCCTATATATACAAAACATGCTCAGAATTTTAGGGGACAAAAAAATTAGAAGAAGGGGCTAGCCTCCAAGAGCGCTCCATATTTGCCAAAAAGTTCAAGAAAGTGTGAACTTTCGTATTCTGGGTTGCACTCCCATTCAAGGCCAAAAGATCACTCCTTTCATTCCCAGAGACGTCCAAGAAGAGGTAGGGACCAAGGTTCGAGTCCCATAACACGTGCATCGGTATATCATAACTTGTTCATATTCATTCATAATTGAAACCTTCGTTTTTCATTATCCATTGCGTTTCCATACGATTTGATACTGCCAATGTGTTTATGATGATATTTAGAACAGGTGAGACGTATAGCATGAGAGCCTCGAGCCTTAAATCGAGATACACCATGGCTAGAGCATGGAGCTCTCATGATTCGGTTTCACCGTTTTAAGCCATTACATACCAAAATAACTCCACCACTAGAACCGCCTGGGTCTAAACATACAATCTGTGTCCTTTTTCTTTTTGATTGATGCGTGTTGTTTGAGTTTTAAAATTGCAGGATATTTGAAGGATTTTCCGCAGGTAATTCTGCAGGAAAATCCCTAGCCAAATCCGCAGGTATATCGAGGAAGAATATGAAGCTGACTGGGCTGGGAAACGCAACGTGATTCGTCAGCCAGCGCCTTCAATTCCTCTCTCCACGCGTGGCATCTGCATGTTGGTTGGTCAACAAAAACATATCCTCTCTCCTCTCTTGATTTGTTGGTATCTAAGATAAGTGGGACCCATTCTGAATTTTCTTTTGATTCCACCACTAACTTTATTGACTTTATTTATTTTGTTTGATGAATATTATTAACAAATGACTAACATAGTTGGATTGGCAAGGGAAGCGTGGTTATACCCATAAAGACTGGGGATCGAATCCTCCCCAGACCATTACTTTTCTAAAAATTGGTTATCCCAGATCATGCGTTCTTCACTCAGGCAGGTGTACCGTACGCTCTCCTATCTAAAAATTGGTTATCCCAGATCATGCGTTCTTCACTTAGGCAGGTGTACCGTACGCTCTCCTATCATCACTGTTGGATCTCATGGACGTCCAGATCTGAAGGCTCAGAGATGCTCCTAATCGTGCACCCTCAGAAGCGCATCACACCAGATTGAGCTAAGTTCCTCTAAACTTTTTTTTACTTATTCTTTTTTTTTTTAATTACATAAATCTTTATTTATTTATTTATTTATTTATTTATTTTCTTTCTTTTATTTTTCTTTTATTAAAGTTGTGTTATTTAAACAAATTATTTTCATATAACCATTTATTTTATTTAATCGAAAATTCGATTTTTCCCATAATATCAAATTTTCTTTTACAATAGTAATTTTATTAAGGTTTTTAATTAATATTTATTTCAAGGCTAATTAAATGTTTTTATACTTTAAAACCCTGATTTTAGCATGACAACTAGTCACTGTATGTTGCCTATTAACCCTATAATTATTAGTCGAACTTTGGTTAACCTTTTAGGGTTTGTTTAATCCCATTCATTAATTTTATTTTCCTTTTGGGGATAAAGCAGGGTTTATACCAATAGTTAACGAATCTTAAATGCACTAACACTTCTCTTCTTCATGCCTACTTTTCAGGGTTACCTCAAGATTTTCTCCGAATACACGCCTTACCTGACCAAAAAAAGCTAAGTTTTCTACTTTCCTTGTTTAAACAACATTTTTATTTTTCTTTGCCTCTTTTTAGTAAATTAGGGTCATTCTTCAAAGTCAATGAATCCCTCTTACACTCACTTCTATTTATTTTCTGTTATTTTCTCAGATGATCAGAGTCTTAATCAAGGTTCGAGGAAGATCAGGGCGGGATCAAAATAATTATATTAATTATTTATATTTCTTGTTTTCTGCTTTTATTTCCCCTTCCCCGCAGGTGTTTATTGTAATAGCGTAGGACTTTATGTTTTCCTGCCTTTAATTTCTGCAATTTTAAACTGCGTGGTTAGTAATCTTAGGAAGTGCAAGCCTTGAACTGAATTAGCATCACTAATTAAAAGATAACTATCTGAATTGAACCACCTGATTGTGCCACACACACACCTTTAGGGTAATCCCTCTCATTGCCTTGTTGCCTTATTTATCTGTTGCCCGTTGCCTCTAATTGTACTAAATAGTGAAGTCCCTCGATTCCGAGGATACCTAAAGCAAGGTTGCCTAAAGAGATTGAAAATCATCTAGTCCCTCTAAGTTGCCTCGGTAAAAGATGATTGTCCCAATTGCTAAGGTATCCTCGCATGATGCCTAAAAAGATAAAATGACTATTATATCCTTCCCTTAGACTACTTGCCCTCTTTATGGCATGGTACAGTCTTATGGTGAACGATAATCTCGATGACCCTTAAACATCCAATTGAAAGACTTCCCGGCCTTTTATGGTATGGATAGATCCTTTCGCCTGAAAAGCTAAAAGAACGTTTTTTCAAACTTAGGGTAGTTGCTACTAATTGCTTGCTCTAAAAACTCTTTATCAAACTCAAATTCCAATTCAAAATCTTTTTCCCACTTCTTTTTTCAAAGAATATTTTCAAAAAGACTACGCTTATTTACAAGCTAAAGTTCTTCTTCGAAATCTTTTCTATTTACACCCTACTTCTCAAAACAATTCAAACATTTTGAAAACAAAGTAAGCTAAGCAATTAAGAGCCCATGGATAACCATGGATGCAAAGGGTGCCTTACACCTTCCCTTTGTATAACTTACCCCCCGAACTCAAAATCTTTCAAAAGGTATTTTCCTGTTCTTTTAGCCTTTCCAATTGGATAAAATAAAAGTCGGTGGCGACTCTTGATTACCGCAACATTTCTCTTAAAAGTTAGTTCACCGTATTACAGAACTGGCGACTCTGCTGGGGATACTTTCGAATAAAAGAGGGGTTACCTTAGAGTTTAGGATTCACTTTAATTGTTTGATTTGTCTGCTTTATATTTCAAAGGCTGTTTTGGGTATTTACTTGTGTGAAAGATCCTAACCCGGATCTGAGAACCTTAGGTAAATGGCATGAGACCAAGGAGATTGCACAGCGTATACTGATGTGGTTGATATGGTGGCCATCGTTAGTGTGACACATTGGTTTGTCCTGGTGTTCCTTGGGATCGGACCTGAGGAAATGCTTGGCTGCCGCGTGGTGTCATTAAGCACTAATTTGCCCTTAGAACCTTAGTCGAATTTGACTTTGGCCTATTAGAAAGTAGCGAGATGGCTGGCTTTGGTTCCGACCGAAGTTAGTTGATACTCGAAGCTACACTCACATGGACTGGACATTCAGGACCTTCTTGGTCGGTGATTCGATTACCGAACTGAGATAAGCGCCTTCGAGAAAGGTCAATGATATGAGCTCCCTAGAACCCGATCTTTATATATGACAGGTTGAACCAACTAAACTTCAATGGGGAGGGTAATTACCTACGAACTCCACGCAAGCCTTTAAACTTAAGGACACTTGTGTGACTTGTCTGTGCTTGCCACTAACCCTCTGGTTTCCTTGCAGGTTTTTCTTGTGGGGCTCACTGGTCCTTATTACCTTACGTTTCGTCTGATGCATTGCATCCGCATAACATCATGACATCATGACATCATAACATTGCACGTTTACGAACCCTTTCAAGGATCTACATTTCTCTTAAAAGTCAGTTCACCGTATTACAGCTGCAAAGAGGACAAAGCACAAAATGTCATGGTACCTGGACTCTGGGTGCTCGCGACACATGACGGGAAGAAGGTCTACATTCCAAGACCTGGTGCTTAAACCTGGTGGAGAAGTCAAGTTTGGAGGAGATCAGAAGGGCAAGATCATTGGCTCTGGAACCATAAGTTTTGGTAACTCTCCTTCCATAACTAATGTACTTCTTGTAGAAGGATTAACGCATAACTTATTGTCCATAAGTCAATTAAGTGACAATGGTTATGATATAATCTTTAATCAAAAGTCTTGCAAGGCTGTAAGTTAGAAGGATGGCTCAATCCTATTTACAGGCAAGAGAAAGAACAACATCTATAAGATTGATCTTTCAGATCTTAAGAAGCAGAAGGTGACTTGCCTTATGTATGTTTCTGAAGAGCAATGGGTCTGGCACAGAAGATTAGGACATGCTAGTTTGAGAAAGATTTCTCAGATTAACAAACTAAATCTGGTCAGAGGACTCCCAAATCTGAAATATAAATCAGATGCTCTTTGTGAAGCATGTCAGAAGGGCAAGTTCTCCAAACCTGCATTCAAATCTAAGAATGTTGTCTCTTCCTCAAGGTCGTTAGAACTTCTGCATATTGATTTGTTTGGACCAGTCAAAACAGTATCTATCAGAGGGAAGAAATATGGATTAGTCATCGTAGATGATTATAGCCGCTGGACATGGGTAAAGTTCTTAAAACACAAGGATGAGTCTCATTCAATGTTCTTTGAATTCTGCACTCAGATCCAATCTGAGAAGGAGTGTAAAATCATAAAGGTCAGAAATGATCATGGTGGCGAATTTGAGAACAGATTCTTTGAGGAGTTCTTCAAAGAAAATGGTATTGCCCGTGATTTCTCTTGCCCTAGAACTCCACAGCAAAATGGAGTTGTAGAGCGAAAGAATAGGACTCTGCAAGAAATGGCCAGAACCATGATCAATGAGACCAATATGGCTAAGCACTTCTGGGCAGAAGCAATAAACATTGCATGTTATATTCAGAATAGAATATCTATAAGACCTATTCTAAATAAGACTCCTTATGAATTGTGGAAGAACAGAAAGCCCAACATTTCATATTTTCATCCTTTTGGATGTGTGTGTTTTATTCTGAATACTAAAGATCATCTTGGTAAGTTTGATTCTAAGGCACAAAAATGTTTTCTTCTTGGATATCCTGAACGCTCTAAAGGCTACAGAGTATACAATACTGAAACATTGGTTGTAGAAGAATCAATCAATATCAGGTTTGATGATAAGCTTGGTCTTGAAAAACCAAAGCAGTTTGAGAATTTTGCAGATATAGATATTGTCATATCAGAAGCTGAATAACCAAGAAGCAAAGCTCCAGAAGCTGAAAGTCTCAGAAGCAATGGATCATAAGATCAAGTTGCTGCTTCTTTAGAGAATCTCAGGATTTCTGAAGAGCCAACAGTCAGAAGATCATCTAGACTTTCATCAGCTTACTCAGAAGATGTGATCCTTGGAAAGAAAGATGATCCTATCAGAACTAGATCTTTTCTAAAGAATGACAATCAGAAGCAGTGATCAGAATATGAAGGTGTCAAGTCTATTCAGAACAACACAGCTGTCATCAATTAGTTTCTGATGGTGAACACGCGTCTGTACGGTTAGTAAAAAGCGTGTAGAATCTGATGGGACGCCGTCCTAGGTAACTGTGTTAAATCATTTCATTTACCATGTTCTCTCACCTAACGTCATTCATCATTTAATGCAATTGATTTCTTTTGATTCTGTAACAGTTCATTCTCCAAATTTTATTGCATTCTTTTTCAAATCCGTCTCTATATATACATTTCAAATCATAACGTTTATCTTTTTCGCTCCCATTCTCTCTTTCTTCTTGCATGCACTTTTGCAATATTTTCAGTCTCTTCTCTAACCCTAAGCGCAAACCCAGAAATTGTTCTTCTAATATCTGTTCTGATTCAATGGTTGCCTCATCATCTCACAATGTTGGCTCATCTGTTCCTCTTTGTAACACCCCTTTTATACCCCAAAATAAATAAGCATATTATCAGAGAATAAGCATGCATATAATTCAAAAAGGGCGTCACATCGACGTTTTCAAAAACTAAAAGCTTTTAAAAACCGACAGCATTTATCTACAATATACGATACACCTGGCCATTTCAAATAACACCTAAACATTTAATTATAATTCACACGGAATATGCATTCACAGCGGAAAATACTAAAACACTCATGTATTTCATAAAATGATTCATGTCCCATACCATGATCATATCTCAATAATCATCTCAACATAAAATAAATCATAATCAGAATATTTGGCTTGAAAACCTCTCAAACAACAAGTAGCCAAATAACAAGTTCTCAAGTCATAAACATAATACATAACCAAATAGAAACATGAGTTCAACACGACTAATCTACCCAGTGTTACATGACCAGAGCATCGACTCACTACCTAATCTCCAACAAACACGGAAGAATCTCCGACTAGATCACACACGAGCCACTAAACTCCAGAACCTGCATGTCGCCAAACGAGGGCAACATTAAAACAGAAGGGTGAGAATACGAATCATTATGAAGAAAGTATAACGGAATACAATGGTTAAATCAACACTTCAAGTAATTAATCACACTATGTATAACCATGTAGATAATAGTAATCAACCCATATTTCACATGTTATCAAGTATACAACAAACTTAAAGAGTATAATTTTTCAATTCTACTATTATATTCTCAGTTTACATACACAACCATAATTATCACATATTCACACATTTAATCAAATATGTATTCAGACCTCACTCGTTTCAATTATCAAACTCATACACATATCACAACTACATCAATTTCACATATTCAATTATCGCATAATTTTAATGTGACTCAATGCAAGATATGTGACGCTATGCATGTGGTACCGAATTGTGAACCCAAAGTTTCACCGCTTTCCGATTCAATATCTAGAATCCAAGCCACGCTTCCGATCCGGACAAGACCAAAGCCCACCAAACGTAAACATATAGTCTACCGCTTCCGATTCACTCTAGAATCTAAGCCTCGCTTTTGTTTCAAAGCAAACCACCTTTGTTTCAAGGCACACCATGACATGAATGTATGTACAATGTTAACAAACATATGCAATTAAGATCATCTCATCAATCTTAACTTATCGCATACCCATAATAATTCAACTCTATGAATTATATATCAAATTGTACACAACATTCACCACACATTGATATCAATCCACATAATAGAAACAATATTCAATTATGATTCACCAAAATACAATTAACACTAGTAAACCATACTATCTCATGTTAATTCATATCGTAACAAAATATAAGAATACACTTCTAAATCAAGTATCAATTCATTAGTATTTGGTCAAAATACAATTACGGTCATCTTTCTAAAATACCGTAAGTTACCGACAACCAAATAATCAATTTCAATACTTATTATAATTCAATCAATTATACTTATCGAAATTAATTCACTATTAAGTAAATCAACTAATTAATAATTACACTACATTAGTCCCAAGTTTCTAATTCATTTTCTATTCCAAAAAAAACTAATATTTAATATAAAAGATATTTAAATCCTAACTATTTCGGACGGTTCATAAATATCACATTTTCAACAAAAATAACATCACCATGTTAATCTACTAATTAAACTTAGCTACCACGTAAATTTTCACCAAATTCCGGACAATTAATTATACCGCTTAATTCCGCTATTCGGTCAAACGGGACTGTTTAAATTATATATAGCACTACCTATTTCTTTTATTCTAGCAGAACCATACATTTATATATATATATATATATATATATATATATATATATATATATTAATGCTACATTGAACAGTAAAATCAATATATAATAAACATGGTTCATTTTTCACATAAATAGATGGTTCATTTTTCACATAAATCAATATATAATAAACAAGGTTCATTTTTATAGAATGAGATAACATGGTTCATTTTCATTATCCATACCATTATATATGTTAAATAGAGATATTGAAACATATAATAAACAAGACACATCTATAATAAAATAGAAAGGAAACAGAGTTATATTGGGCCAGTCAAAGAACAAACTAATAGAAACAGGAACGGGTTATATCAATAGCAGGGAAAATAGAAAATAGGGTCACATGGCAAAGAAAGAAATGGAAATGACTTTCTTCAATGGCAATGACATATCAAAATTTATATTTTTATGTATCTATCAGTATCTATATTAATTGATTGAAGAAGAATAAGCTAAGTTATATGCCAAATTGATTATAGAATGGAAACAGGGGCACGTTCCAACTTTTCCAACTTGTCTGCACTTATGATCATCTTGTTTAATTGGTCATAGAAAGTTCTATTCACTTCATCTTTTACAATCAATTATTATAAAACAAAGTATTGTACTATCACAACTTTCATCTCTCTTTCTCACGATATTTATCTGTTACTTTGAAATGACAGCCTAGCTAGCTCTCATTGTTCTTGTAATTAATTAACTATTAATTAATTAGTTAATTATTCTAATTAATATAAGTTAAACCGTCCACATTTCATGGTTTAGCTTTGAAGAACTGCCCCCTCTTCAAACTACATTAGATTTTATTTTAAATTGAAAAGTCTCATGTTATGAAACTAGTGTGTTCAAAGCACCGTGAACTAGCTATATTTATTTCCATTATTTGTTTGTATATTCTCTTGAAAATGAAAGCTTTCTTCAGATGTTTCTATGGTATTAAAACAATTTCGTTTTCAACAATTAATCTCATGAACTCAGCACACTACAACTCAATCAAGTAGCATTTTCATGGAATTAAAGAACAACAAAACCTAATCATGTCAATTTACCCATCATCCCCATATACTAACCCATAATGATTTGGGATTCTCCCCCTTACCTCTTCAATGTGCTTCAAACCCTAGCTTTTGCTCTTCTCCTCTCTTAGCCTCCTTTCTCCTCTTCCTCTTCTCTTGAAATGAATAAATGTTATGGTGTCTCTAACTCTCTCTAAACCCTTACTATATTATTCATATTGGGCTTAACCCACATAATTCCACTTCTAACTAAATAGGCCCAATTGATGAAATAGAGTAGTCAAATAAATAATTATGCTCCAACAAATAAATTATTACCCTTAATATTATTTTCCGATTAATCCAATTAAATCCGACTTTATCTCAAATAAATAAAATTCAATAATAATATTATTTCTAATATTATTTCTCTACATACTCCACTTTATTAATTCTTCGATTAATCGAATAAATTCTAACTTCACTTAATAATCCGAACACATTTCTCAATAACACCGACGATCCAATTAATTATCAAACTTCGTCCAAATTAAGTAAATAAATCCTTATTTAATTTAATTAGTCAAATAATAAAATTCGGGCTGTTACACTCTTCATCTTCAAGAAGAAGAAAATCAGCAAATCACTCCGGTTGTTGCCTGCTCCATTCCTAAGAAGGACTTGGAAGTCATTTCTGAACTCATGGTAGACTTTGATAGCATCGAAGAACATGGATTTCATCTCAAAGAAGATATCATCTTTCAAGGATGGACTTCACTGTTTGCTGAGTTCTGTGGACCGGTCTACCCAGATCTTGTCAAGGAATTTTGGGTGCATGCAGTAGTTGCCCCTAAATCCATCTTGTCTTTCGTCCATGGGAAGTTCGTTGTAGTAACCGAGAACATCCTAAGAATGATGTTTGATCTGAGAAACCCTGAGGGGGCTTTTGAAATTGATCAAAGGGCTGATTGGGAAGTTGTGTTATCTACTCTCTACACAGATGTAAATAAGACAAAGAATGTCAAGGACATGAGACACCTCTACAAAATCTGGACCAAGATTCTTCTTGGGTGTTTCTATCACAGGAAAGGAACACATGCTGCTGACTTCATCAACAATGAGCAGAAATACATTCTGTATTGGATTGCCACTAAGAAAAAGGTTGATGTTATCTACATAATCTTCAATCACATGTGGAATGCTGTGAGGGATTCCAGAAATGCCTTAAGAGTGAAAAATTGTACTATTACTCCTTTCGGAAGAATCATTACAAACCTTCTGGTTCACTCCAAGGTTGTTGAGAATCTGGAAACTGAAGGTACTATCAAAGACCTTGCTGTCACCACTGGGAGTTGCTTGAATGCTCTCACTTTAAGGAATATGAAGGTGATTGATACTATCGTTAAAACCCCTCAACCTCTTGCTGGAACAAGAAGTAGAAGAGACCCTGTTTTAGCTGACTTTGAAACCTTCTTCAGAAGTGAGGTACCAAGAGTCAGAACTAGGTATCTGAAGTCACTGGAAGACGATGAAGGAGTAAAAGGTCAAGAACAAGGTGCTCCTGCTAAAATAGGACGCAAGAAAACTTCTAGGGCTGCTGCCTCAGAAGATGTTTCAGAAGCTTCTCCTCAAGCTGCTGAAAAGAAGGAAAGAAAGACCAAAAGAAAATATGATCATCCTTCTGTTAATCAGCTAAAGGTAGTTCAGAATATTGCTGCTACTACTGTTAAAGAAGTTGTTCCAGAAGAAGTCATTGTTGAAGTTGTTAAGGTTGTCTCAGTTGAATTTGAGAAGACTAAGAAGGAGGCTGCTGAGAAAAAGAAGAAGAAGAAGTCGAATAAAAATGCTGAAAATGTTATAGTGGTTGAGAAGAAGAAAATCAGAAAAAGGAAGCTGATTATTAATTACTCCGATGAAGAAGAAGTTGTTCAAGAAGCTGTGAATCAGCAGGAAGAAATTCTGAAAAGGCCAACAACTCAAGTAGTTGAAGGTCAGAATGCTGGTGAAAATAAGAAGGAAGCTCTGGAATATGCCAGAAGAAGAGAAATCTCTCGTGGTAAAATGATTGTTGAAGAGCAGAAGAGTAAGAAGCAGAAGAAGCATGAGGCAGTGTTAAAAGCTGTTCAGAAGGTATCCAAAGGTATACGTCTCTGTGAACCTGATTCTATTCCTGCTTTACATTCAGAAGTTGCACCAATAGCGGTTGCCCTAACCCCTGAACCAGATAAAGCCCCATCAGAATCACCCATCAAAGTTCATGTTCTTACACCTCCCACTTCTCCTATAACCAAAATTCTTACTCCTCCTCCTTCACCCATCCCAGATGCTCCAATCCCTTCTCCTCCACCCTCAACTAATCTTGCTTCTGACCAGGTTCTTGACAACCCTGTTCTAGATATACCTCCCCTACAAACTCTTTTTCCACCACACACAAATGTATCCATCTCTCAACCTCCTCCACATGCCAACTATGAACCCATTCCTTCCACCTCTCTAAACAACCCTGGTGTTTTTGATCTTCCAGACTCTGCATCACACGAGCAATTGCTCCGTGATTGCAACTACACTCCAAAGCCTCGTCCTGAAGCTGAAATGGTAGTGTTAGATTCTGACAATGAAGCAGAATCTTCTTATAGGTTGGATAGAGAGCCTCAACCCTATTCTGTTCCTAACCCTGTCTCTTCAAGAACCAAAATAAAATCCCATTGTTTATACCCTATTGGTGTAATTTTTGAAATGGTAAAGAGGAATCTCAGAAGAATCTTCGATACTATCAGAATTGCTAAATGTTCTGGCCTAAATGACGTTGCAATGCGCAAGTTCTGGAGAATCTTACGCAGAAAAGCAGATGCTTGTTTCATAGAACTTCAGGAAGCTTGTGTAGAAGCTGTTCCACGGCCTCGTGGAATTCTGAGAAGTTATGAAGATTTCTAGTTTGCTCGTCTCGGAGGGAGATATATCTTTGAGGAGAAGCGATTTGTGGATGAATTGGAGGAAGCAAGAATTGCTGCTGCAATGGAAGCTAATCCTTGCAGGGAAATTGTGGTATGGAAGCCTCAATACCCTGTTCTGCTGGGAGATTTCAAGACTCTCTTTGACTTTCTGAGGGAAAATCCTTCTGTGGAAGACCCAAGCTTGGTCATTCCAGAAGGTGTTGACCCACCAGAAGTTGAAGGACCTTCTGCTCCTAGGAATCTGGCTGCCATTCTTCAGGCACTTGAAGATGGAGATTCTGAGGTTCCGGCTGCAGAATATGGAGATGCTTCTATGCAAGAAGCAGATGCTGAGGATCATGTTGCTGAAACAATTCCTGTTGAGGAAAATCATGCAAATGATCTTACCATGGAAGCTGCGGATCACAATGCCATTCTTGTGAATAGAAGTTGTGAAGCTTCTTCTGATGAACCTTCCCGTCTTGCAAGGACTCTGGAAGTTATTCAGAAGAACCAGGAAGAGCAGAGATCAATCAATGCTGAATTTCGTGCTTTCTTGGAAAGGCAGAATGAGAGCAACAGTGGGATTCATGAGATGCTGGCCAAGATCATGTCGAAGCTAGGGTCATCTTAGATTGAGTCTTAGTTGTCTTTTTCTTTTGCTTTGCTGCATCTGTCTTTTGCATCTTCTTTTGCTATCCTTTTGTACTTCTGTACTTCTGTCTCTTTGAGCTAAATGATAATTATTCTTTTCTTCCATATGTCTTTTTTGTTTTTCATCTGAATCTTTTATTTTTTTGATGTTATGACAAAAAGGGGGAGAAATATGTGATAAATGATCTGATTTAAATTTCTCAGTTGCTGGGAGAAAGGCTCCACATTTCTAACAGAACTTGCAGAGTTCTATGCTTTTGAGTGTTGTCTTGCAGGAATTGAAGATCCTCTTTAAAGATCAACATTAGAAGCAAAGAGATAAAGAAAAGCAATTCTATAAGGAATCAAGCTTTTGGAGATTGAAGCAAGCTGAGTGCTAGAAAGCTTCAAGATCAGAAGCAAGAAGGAAGAATGTTCAGATATTCTGATGATAGAATACACTTTCATTTCTATTCCTTATATGTTCTGATGCATGTTTTTAGTTACAAAATATGCTCTGAAACATTATGTCTATTTGCCCTGATACATATTATATGTTCTGAAACATATTATATGTTCTGATTCATTCATGCTGACTTTTGTCGTTTAGTTTGTTCTGTAACATTTCAGGATGTAGAGATGCTCTGATGATGCTCTGGTACATTCAACAATGTTCTGATACAATCTAGCATGCAATGATTCAAGAAGAAATTCAAGCTCTGAAGCTGTCCTATGGAAGCAAGAATCAGAAGCTGTGAATACTCTGAAGATCTAGAAAATTCAAGTTTTGAAGCTGCCCTATGGAAGCAAGAATCAGAAGCTGTGAATACTCTGAAGATCAAGGAAATTCAAGTTTTGAAGCTGTCCTATGGAAGCGAGAATCAGAAGCTGTGAATGTTCTGAAGATCTAAGCATATGTGAACGTCTCTACTGAAATACTCAGGGAAGTCTTTTATTTATAAAATTCTTCTAGTATTAATTTCAGGGGGAGATTATTTATCTCAGGGGGAGATTGTTAATCTCAGGGGGAGACATATTCACACATTGTCTATATGCTTATGCTATAGCTGTGTAATTGTCTTTAGCCGTCTGTCCTTTCTGATCGCAAATTCATATCATTTATGTATGTTTTTATCATCATCAAAAAGGTGGAGATTGTTAGAACAAGATTTGTTCTGATCAATATTCTTAGTTTTGATGATAACAAGGATATGAATTGTGTATGAGATAATGTGGTACTCTAATACTATGCAATTTCCGTTTCAGGAATTATACAAAGAGTATGCACAAAATCAGCGCAAGAAGCACTGACTCAGAAGGTTCAGCATGCAACATCAGAACATGGTCTGGCAAGACATCAGAAGATGGTCAAGCAGAATCAGAACATGGGTCTATGAAAGCATCAGAAGAACTTGAGTTCAGAAGCAGAAGCACTGAAGTTCTCATGGTATCACGCTCAGAAGCACTTCAAGGTCAGAAGACAAGAAGATGCTCTGCACCAAGCTGTTTGACTCTGATGATATTCAAACGTTGTTTTCACAAACATCAGATCAGAAGCAAGTACTAGATGGCAGGCTACGCTGACTGACAAAAGGAACGTTAGAAGCTATTAAAGGCAACATCAGTAGACACAGCGGAAACAAGGCTCGAGGTAGTTGACAAAAGAGTGAAACATTAAATGCAATGCTGTACGGACTACGCAAAGCATTAAATGCTCCCAACGGTCATCTTCTCAAGTGCCTATATATATGAAGTTCTGATGAGAAGCTCAAAAACGATACTTGTGCATAATACAGAAACGCTGTCAAATTCAAAAGCTCTCAAACTTCATCATCAAGCTCACTACATTGCTGTTGTAATATATTAGTGAGATTAAGCTTAAAATTTAAGAGAAATATCACAGTTGTGATTATAGCTTTTCAGAAGCATTGTAATACTCTTAGAATTTGTTTACATTAATTTGTAAAGGACTAGAGTGATCAGGTTGTTGATCAGTATACTCTATCAAGTCTTAGAATTTGTCTAAATAGATTGTTCCTATAGTGATCAGGTTGTGATCAGGATACTCTAGAAGACTTAGCAGTTGTCTAAGTGGAAAACCATTGTAATCAAGTTTGATTAGTGGATTAAATCCTTAGGTGAGGTAAATCACTCCGAGGGGGTGGACTGGAGTAGTTTAGTTAACAACGAACCAGGATAAAAATCATTGTGCAAATTGTTTTTATCTTACAAGTTTTAAAGCTACACTTATTCAAACCCCCCCTTTCTAAGTGTTTTTCTATCCTTCAGCAGGGCCGTATCTGGATGATGATAGATCGGTCGGTGGTTGATTCCCATTGATGATGTTGGTACCACATGCATAGAGTCAGTTGCATTCATTTGCATGGATATGATAATATGACTATATGTATACTCTTGTATAGTTTTGATGGTATGTGTATGTGTGTTGATGGGTGATCTGGATATAGATGAGTTGGGTGAATAATATAACTGTTGATGTATTGTTATTTATAATGCAATAATATTTGTTAATTGCGAATGAGACTCACCCTTACACTATATTTTTCAGATTGAGGATAGCGGCTTCGACTCGGTGAGGATTAGCTCATGAGTCAATGTGTCGGTTAGCGTCGGGTCATGCTTCGATAGGTGTAACACTGGGGAACGCTGTTTTTAGTTTATGTCATTAACTCTGTTTTGTTTATATTAATTGAGGATTAAAGCATTGATGATGTAATGCTAGTTTGATGACTTATTCCACTGTGTAAACATGAGATAGTTTATTTATGAGTTATGTTAAAATGGTTCTTCAGTGAATGCATGACTTATGACCGATGCGGTTTATTTTATTTATTAATTGTGACGTCCTTGTGCATGTTACTATGATTTAATTTGATTAATTGTCGCGGGGTTTAGAAGGGTGTTACAATAGTGGTATCAGAGCATAGTCGGTCGTTGTGACCAGAGTCTTAGTGTCAGTCTTTCTGTGTATGCGACTAATACGAGTTATTTGTCGATACTTTTGTTTCTGACTGGATTGTTTGTGATTAAGTAGAGCAATGGCTGGAAGAGGTGGAAGAAATGATGATGCTATTGCTGAAGCTCTGGGCATGATTGCTGGTGTGCTTGGAGGAGGAGTTGTAGGAGCGGGGATTGGTGCTGATAGACAACTGGGGAATTTTCAAAGGAACAATCCTCCATTGTTCAAAGGCACGCATGATCCCGAGGGTACTTATAAATGGCTAAAAGAGATCGAGAGAATTTTCAGAGTTATTGATTGTGCTGAGAATCTCAAGGTGTGGTATGGCACACACATGTTGTCTGAAGAGGCTGATGACTGGTGGATGTCGATTAGAGCTGAACTAGATGCAAATGGTGTAGAGATCACTTGGGCTATATTCAAGAGGAAATTTCTGAGGAGGTATTTCCCTGAAGATGTTAGGGGCAGAAAGGAAGTGGAATTCCTGGAACTGTTCCAAGGTAATATGACGGTACCAGAATATGCTGCAAAGTTTATGGAACTGGCGAAGTACTATGTGCACTACAACAATGATGAATCCAGTGAGTTCTCAAAATGTGTCAAATTTGAGAATGGCCTTCGTGATGAGATCAAGAAGGGTATCAGGTACCAGAGGATTCGAAGGTTTGTTGACTTAGTGGATTGTAGCAGGATTTTCGAGGAGGACAATATCAAACTGAGATCATCTCACTCTCGCGAGTTAGCTGACAGAAAGGGGAAGAGACATATGGACAAAGGTAAGCCATATGGTAGAGGTAAACCTGCTGATCGGAAGAAACCCAGCGGGGGAGATTCCAGTGTAAGAATGACCAGAAGAAATGTTACAAGTGTGACCAGGTGGGTCATATTGCTGCTGATTGTAAGAAGAAGAGTGTGACTTGTTACAACTATGGGGAGGAGGGTCACATCAGTCCGAATTGTACCAAGCCAAAGAAGAACCAATCGGGAGGAAAGGTTTTTGCTTTGACCGGGTCAGAGACTACCCTAGAAGACAGACTGATTAAAGGTACGTGTTTCATTCATGACACACCTTTAGTTGCGATTATTGATACTGGAGCAACGCAATATTTTATTTCTTTGGATTGTGCTGAGAGGTTGATTCTAGAGATATCTGACATAAATGGAAGTATGGTTATTGACACTCCTGCGTCGGGTTCAGTAACTACTTCGTCTGTATGCTTAAAATGTCTGGTTGACATTTTTGGCAAAGAATTCGGGATGGACTTAGTGTGCCTTCCGTTGAAACAACTCGATGTAATCCTGGGAATGAACTGGTTGGAATTCAACCGTGTTCATATCAACTGTTTTGCAAAGACGATGATTTTTCCTGAAGAGGGTAGTTCTGATGATCCGGAAATGACAGCTAGATAGGTGAATGAAGCTATTGGAGATGGTGCAACGGTGTTTATGATGTTCCCATTGATGAACGTGAAGGAAAAGGTGGAGAGAAGCGAATTACCTGTGGTATGTGAGTTTCCAGAATTTTTCCAGAAGATGTGAATGAATTACCACCGGAAAGATAAGTAGAGTTTTCTATTGATTTGATTCCGGGAACTAGTCCAATGTCGATGGCACCGTATCGTATGTCGCCGTCTGAGTTGGATGAACTGAAGAAGCAGTTAGAAGAATTGCTTGAGAAGAAATTCATTTGTCCTAGTGTTTCTCCGTGGGGGGCGCCTGTATTATAAGTGAAGAAGAAAGAGGGTTCAATGAGACCGTGTGTGGATTACAGACAATTGAACAAAGTTACTATCAAGAATCGGTATCCATTGCCGAGGATTGATGATTTGATGGATCAACCGGTTGGAGCATGTGTATTTAGTAAGATCGATCTGAGGTCTGGGTATCACCAAATTCGCGTGAAAGATGATGATATTCAGAAGACTGTCTTTAGGACAAGGTATAGATATTACAAGTATTCGGTAATGCCGTTTGGAGTTACTAATGAACCTGGTGTTTTTTATGGAGTATATGAACAGGATATTTCATCCTTATCTCGATAAGTTCGTGGTGATGTTTATAGATGATATCCTAATATACTCTAAGGGTGAGGAAGAACATGCTGAACATCTCAGAACGGTGTTGGAGCTATTAAAAGGAAAGCAACCTTTTGCCAAACTATCGAAGTGTGAATTTTGGTTGGAAGAGGTCAGTTTTCTTGGACATGTGATCTCTAATAATGGCATTGTTGTTGATCCTACAAAGATAAAAGCTGTGTCTCAATGGGAAGCTCTGAAGTCAGTGTCAGAAATTCGTAGTTTTCTTGGTCTTGCAGGTTACTACAGAAAGTTCATTGAAGGATTTGTGAAGTTAGCCTTGCCGTTGACTAAGTTAACCAGAAAGGGTCAGGCCTTTATTTGGGATGCAAAATGTGAAGAAGGATTCCAAGACCTGAAGAAGCGGTTGACTAGTGCTCCTATTTTGATTCTACCGAATCCAACAGAGTCATTTGTAGGTTATTGTGATGCTTCGTTAATGGGTCTGGGTGGTGTATTGATGCAAAATCAACAAGTAGTCGCTTATGCGTCGAGACAACTCAAAGTGCATGAAAGGAATTATCCGACTCATGATTTAGAGTTAGCGGCTGTAGTTTTTGTTTTGAAGTTGTGGTGACACTATTTGTATGGTTCGAGATTCGAATTGTTCAATGATCATAAGAGTCCGAAGTATCTCTTTGATCAGAAAGAGCTGAATATGAGGCAGATGAGGTGGTTAGAATTTCTGAAGGATTATGATTTCGGTTTGAACTACCATCCGGGTAAAGCAAACGTAGTTGTTGGTGCATTGAGTAGGAAGACTTTACATATGTCTATGCTAATAGTGAAGGAATTGGATTTGATTGAACAATTCAGAGACTTGATTTTGGTGTGTGAAGGTACCCCTACTAGTGTCAAATTGGGTATGCTAAAGCTGACTAGTGGTATTCTTGAAGAGATCATAGAGGGTCAGAAAGCTGATGTTGAATCGATCGATAAGTTGACTTTGATTAATCAAGGCAAGAGTGGTGAATTCAGAATTGATGAGAATGGTATACTGAGGTTTAGTGACCGAGTTTGTGTTCCTGATATTGCTGAACTCCGAAAACGTATTTTGGAAGAAGGACACCGTAGCGGATTGAGTATTCATCCTGGTGCTACTAAGATGTATCATGATTTGAAAAAGTTGTTTTGGTGGCCTGGAATGAAGAAAGAAATTGCTGAGTTTGTGTACTCTTGTTTGACGTGTCAGAAGTCAAAAATTGAGCATCAGAAGCCATCTGGGTTTATGCAACCGATGTTTATTCCTAAGTGGAAGTGGGATAGCATATCGATGGATTTTGTTTCGGGTTTGCCGAGAACTGCCAGAAATTGTGAAGCTATCTGGGTCGTGATGGACAGGTTGACGAAGTCTGCGCATTTTATACCGGTGAGAATGGATTATCCGATGGAAAAGCTAGCTCAATTGTATATTGAGAGGATAGTTAGTCTGCATGGTATTCCTTTAAGTATCGTGTCAGACAGGGATCTGAGGTTTACGTCTAAGTTTTGGAAAGGTTTGCAGAAAGCTTTGGGTACAAAGCTGAGATTGAGTTCTGCTTATCATCCGCAGACCGATGGACAGACTGAGAGGAAGATTTAGTCATTAGAGGATTTGTTGAGAGCTTGTGTACTAGAAAATGGAGGTGCTTGGGATAGTTATCTGCATTTGATTGAGTTTACCTACAACAACAGTTTCCATTCGAGTATTGGTATGGCTCCGTTTGAAGCTTTGTATGGTAGGAGATGTAGGACGACGTTATGTTGGTACGAATCTGGTGAAAGTGGTGTGATTGGACCAGAAATCGTACAACAGACTATAGAGAAGATTAAGATGATTCAAGAGAAGATGAAATCTTCTCAGAGTCGTCAGAAGAGTTATCATGACAAGAGGAGGAAAACACTTGAGTTTCAAGAGGGAGACCACGTGTTTATGAGGGTTACCCCTATGACATGAATTGGTCGGGCATTGAAGTCAAAGAAGTTGACTCCGCGTTTTATTGGACCATTCCAAATTTCTGAAAGAGTGGGAGAAGTGGCATATCGTGTCGCTTTACCGCCGATGCTTGCAAACTTGCATGATGTGTTTCATGTCTCTCAGTTGAGGAAATACATTTCGGATCAGTCCCATGTGATCCAAGTAGATGATGTACAGGTGAAAGAAAACTTAAGAGTTGAGGCTTTACCTGTGAGGATTGAAGATCGAAGGCTGAAGCAATTGCGTGGCAAGGAAATAGCTTTAGTCAGAGTGGCTTGGGGAGGACCGGCCGAAGGGAATGTTACCTGGGAGCTAGAGAAGGATTTTGTGAAAATAATGGTTTATGGCATTTGGGCCATGTGAGAAATAGTAAAGGGGGGGTGTGATGTAGGAAGGCCCTTTACTAATTTTATTATTATTTTCATAAAATAATTAGAATTGGGAAGAAAAGAATAGAACGTGAAAACAGAGAAGTTGGAACACGAAGAACGTAGAAGAGCAACAAAGAGGAAGAGACCAAAGAGCAAGAATTTGGCTAAGGTAAGGGGGGATTTTTCCAATTATCCTCTCTTATTGTGATTATAGATGAATAGTGTATGAATAGTTGTGTTATTAAGTCAATTTGATTTGTATGTCAGAGTTAGGTTTTGAGTTCTAAGAATTAATTTAGATTTCTGGGATTTTGATGTATGAATTGATATAGGATGATAGATTAAGCTATATGAATGAATCCTGTGTATGAACACGTGAATAATGGCTGTTTTAGACTCAAAATCATGAACTGGTATGAGTAGAAACGAGTGAGAATTGGACTGTTACGAAACTGCTGAATTCTGGGCATTTTCTGGTTTTTCGCGTATGGAACAGTGTCATACGCGTATGGGATGAAGTCATACGAGTATGAGGGACATTCCCCAAGGGCTATACACGTATGATACACTGCTGCCCTGTCCCAAAATACACTATACTGGCTATTTGCGTATGAGCAGCGTATGAGGATGCTCATACGCGTTGTGGTGTCGTTTTCTTTTACCTCCCCGTTTCACTTGGGAGGACGGCACGCTATACCCTTCACGCGAAATTTGGAAGGAGAATGCGCCCGTGGTGGGATGAATTTTGTTTCAGTTCTTCCTACGATATCACACGAACTTTCTTATTTGTCCTACGAGTAGGAAAGGGGAAAAAAGATCTCAACTAAACCCTAGGAGTTTGCTAAGTGTGGGGATTTCACCTAGACTAGAAATTCTGGAGTCCGGGGGGTCGGTTATACATAGGGAAGTGTTTAAACACCCTACATATCTGTAGTACTCTACAGGAACCTTCTCTTTGTCATTGTGTTTGTGTTTATTGCTAATAATTGGGAAAGTTTCTCCTTTGTATTAGGAGAAGGAATTGAATTGATTAAAGAAAGACAGACAGACAGACAAACTGACTATTTTTGGTATTTTATTAGCTCGCTGAGATTCCTTGTGAACCTCATGCCTACATATCCCTAGTGGAAGTCAGAGCTTAATGTAGTTCGGGGAACTAACTAGGGAAATTAATTATTTTTGGGTGCCTTGCTTGAAGCTCAAGGTTGAAGCTTGAATTAAATCTCTGTTTACAGTAAAGAGACATGAAATCATCTCTACAGAGAGGTATTTGTACTATTCTACCACAAACATTTAAAGGAGTGACAGAATAACTGAATTCATTTCATTCAAGAGGGGGACCTTACTTGTGTATGTGCAAGTATACCAGTCAAATGCCTCTTAAATGAAAGAAAGATGCTCATCCAAATTAGGGAAAGTTACCACATGTCTGGGTTTTACTGCCAGCTCATGCCTTTCAAAATCCTAAATGGGAGACTTGATTAAAATTGAAATTGAAATGATTGTTTGAATGTGGTAGAGTAGTAAAAAATATCTCTCTATAGAGATAAGCTATGTCTATCTACTGTATAAAAGATTTGACTTTAGCTGGCTTGTATGAGGCCCAAGCTTGAGGCTTTTTGATTGATTAATTAATTATTATTGACTCTGGGAGATGACTCCACTGGGGATTAATTACAGGGTATTTTTGTGTTCTGTACAAAGCCCAGAATTGAGGCTGACTCTACTTAGGGAGACTCTATTTGTGTGCCTTGTACAAAGCCCAAGGTTGTGGCTAACTGCTGAGGATAATTGAATGAATGACTATATTTTATGTGCCTTGTACAAAGCCCAAGGTTGTGGCTGACTCTAGCTAAGGAAAACATTATTTTCTTCCTTGTACAAAGCCCAAGGTTGTGGCGGACTCTTTTAAATGAATTGAGTATGGATGACTCTATGGGAAAAGATCCTAGGTGTTAGGAATCTTTGACACATGAAAGTATGGTTTAAACTGCCTTGTACAAAGCCCAAGGTTGTGGCTACTGAATGATGAAGAACTCACTGGGGAGACTCTATTATCTGCCTTGTACAATGCCCAAGGTTGAGGGAGACTCTTGACAGGGGAGTTTTATTGTTTGGTGCCTTGTATGAATCCCAAGGTTGAGGCTAACTATTTTTGTTGGTTTTGACTCTACTGAGGAGATTTTATTTATTGAAAGACTGTTTTTCTTGGGAAGCTAACCCTTTCCAGGGATTTTGACTCAGTTGGAGAAATTGTCTGTTAAAAGACTGATTTTATCATGTTTTTTGGAGGCTGACCCTTTCCAGGGGTTTTGACTCTTTTGGGGAAATTATCTCCTAAGAGAAATGAATCTTTGGTTTTTGACATTTTTATTAATTGACTTTGGAGGCTAACCCTTTCCAGGGATTTTTATTAAAATGAAAGAATGTGCGGAAGCTAACCCTTTCCAGGGATTTTTATTGAAATGATGGATTGATTTTAATTGACTTTGGAGGCTAACCCTTTCCAGGGATTTTGACTCAATGATGATTGATTTGGGTAGCACTCCATTAATTATTAAAGGATGAAAGAATTGGCAGAAAGATTATCTAGTGGAGACTTCTTGTTTAAAGCCCAAGATGAAGGCTGACACATGCTGAGGATAAGCAAATATGGATCCTAGACTCTGCTAAAGAAGATTGATGAAGATAAGGGTGACAGAGACTGTCCATGTCTCTCATTCCAAAAGGTGTACTCAATGTAAAATTGAGACAAACTTAGCTTGTTCAAAGGCTGGTTTAAATTGGAAGAAACTCACCAGGGTAGGCTGAAAGGTGACTAAAGACCTGTTCCTATGTTTATAAGAAACCTGATGGGTCCTTGTATACAAGCTCAAGAGGAAGCTGGAAATGCTTTTAAGAAGCCTGTGGGTCCTTGTACAAAGCCCAAGAGGAGGCTAACGAGGGTCCTTGTTATAGCACAAGAGAAAGCTATGTAGTTTTGAACTTATTTTGGCTCTAAGCAAATGGGTAAGAGGTTTCACCGGGAATAATTCCTCTTTGGGTGGATGTGCCCTATTATTTGGATTCTAAGGTTTTTGCCAAGATGTTTCACCGGGAATAATTCATCTTGGGGGTTTGAACTACAGATCTCTAATTAGGAAAGAGCCTTCACCGGGAAGACATTCTCAATCCTAGGCCATATTCCTATAATATATATATAGTTTAATTGTCCTAGGGTTTACACTCAAACGTAGTTCTAAACAAATATATGTACAGTTTATATTTGACAGTAATTTAAATAAAGACTGTAAATTGAAAGCTTGTAAAGCCTAACCTGGATGGAGTGGAGGCCTTTGAAGAAGTATGTACAGAGCCTCAACAGTAATTGGTGGATAACAGTTGGATATATATATGATAAACAGTTAATGGTTTTGAAAACAGAAGAAGTGAAGATGGACAAAGGTCACATAGGTATCTGAAGAGTTTCACCGGGAATAATGCCCTTCAAATACCAGAAGAATGTTTTGAAAACAGAAAGAAGATTTTGTAAATACAGTTTTTGAAAACAAGCTAAGAAGAGAAGGTGTTTGGGACTTACACTCTATTAGAGGCCCAGTACTTTACAGTACTGGCTATAAAAGCAGTTGAAAATGATTTGAAATGATATAAGGTTTTGTTGTTTGAAAACCTTAATCATCCGTTTAATCGGAGACTGATAACAGCTTTGAAAATTGACAAAAGTCAACTTAATTAAGGTAAAGATAAAGATCTATGCCTAATTAAGACCTAAACAATTAGGGTTTTATCATAAACTTATTCACAAAATAATTAGGTTAAAACAAAATGAATATATATATTTAAAGTATTTAAGAAAACACTTAAAACATACTATTTTAAACCTAATTAAAATACATGAAATAAATAATATTTTTATGATTTTTTTGATTATTCATAAAATAAGTATATTAAATAACAAGTGTGTGAAAAATGGAGTGAAAATGATTTAATTTGATAGGTGAATTATTGGTGTGAAGTTGTAAAGAAAATGAAAGGGAAAAGTGATAAAAAATAACATTTTGGCCTCACCATGGTTTGAACCCACGCCCTTGAAGTCAACAACTCAAAACAACACCACTGGGCCAACGCGCGCTTGGTGTTTATGATACACATCCAATGCATTATATTTTCAGACAAGTGTGTAAATCATGAAAAAATAAAAGGAATAAAAAGTCTGGGGCGAGGGGGATTCGAACCCCAGACTTTGGGCATGAGGAGACTAAGAGCGCATGTGTGGCCACTAGGGCAAGTTATTCATTCGTTTATGAAACGCATATCATTAAATATAAAATAAACTCTGTTCAGAGATTTGAAAAATGGCGCCACCCTCCATCTTCGTCTTCAACCTCAAGCTCCAACATTTTTGAAATTCTGATTCTCTCAAATCTCAACCAATGGCCCAGGTGTAAACATGAAACTTGCTCTAAATTCACTCACGATTCTAAATATGTAACTAACATAGATTTATATTGACTACATCTAACTAATTTACCAGAAATCGTGAAGAACCCTAAAACTTAGAAATCAAATTAAATGGCTATACTGAAAGATAAATGAATGATGATAGAGGGTTTTCAATCCTCTGATGATGCTAAACAAGATAGAATCGAGCTTTAACTCAAAGAGTGCTTAAATTAAAGAAGTGAAGTTCAGGAACTTACCTCTGAAAATGGAGGTCGTGAGGATGATTGAGAGCACCTGGGCTTGAATGAATGATCTCAATAGCTTCCTTGAGACTCAATGATGCTAACTGAATGCTTATTGGAGCTTGAATCCTTCTGAATTGCTCTATGGACCTCCCTCGATTTGAGCTTCAAGTAGACATGGAGGTTGTTGAATTTGGAGTTACAGACGAGCTGCAGCCATCTGGTTAGCTTCACTATGACCTGAGGAGTGTGCCTGGATGATTGGCTTGGCTTGAAACCTCCTGAATTCCTCTATGGACCTCCAACTGCAACAGCTCCAAGTGAGAGGTGAAGATGATGATTCTTCACCTACAGAAGTGTTTCAGAGGTCTGGATCACCTCTAAATGACTTCCCTAATGTGTTTGAATACTTAATTCCAAAGGAAGAGCTTTGGTTTGAAGAATCCGAGTCTTCTTGCCAAAGAACCTTTGAAAACCTTAAGTATGAAGAAAGAAGAGAGAAAGCAAGAATTTTGTTGCTTTGGTGTGTTTGATTACTGAAGTATGCCCTCCTATTTATAGGCAAATGAATGCAGATCAATTGGTTGTGGTGAGCTTGCTTAATGAAAGAAGTTTGGTTTCTTAAGCATGAAGGAAGTTTGCAAATATCTCTTATGCAATGATGAGAATTTTGATTCCATTTGATCAATCCCCTAGCCCTCGATTTTGCTTGATCTTAGGGGACAATTCTGAGCCAAAAATGAGCTCTAATTGGTTGGTGAGAAGATTCCTTGGGTGATTCATCAATTTGCCATAAATTCACAAATGTAATCATTACATAATCACATGTTCTTGTTTTTAGAATCTTCTTCAATTCTTATGGCATGGTGAAAATGAATGCATGGCATGTTTTCAGATGTGTTATGGGTCGTGTAGCATCCATAATTGAGGTCATGTGCACAAAATTTCAAAGTTCAAAAATGATGCATGACCTATAATTTTACTTCATGAGGCCAACTTTGAACAAGCATAACTCTTAGCTCAAAATGAATTTGGAGAAGGTTGAACACAATTTGGAAAGCCCTAAACATCTACTTCAAATCATTAGTTTGGAGTTTCTTCAAAATCCCTTGGCAAATTTGTGAAAAATGAGGCCAAAGTTGGAAGAAAACTAGGTTAAAACACTTAGAAAAATTTCTAAGTGTTTATGACCTAAAACTCCAAAATTTCCAAAACTCGTAAATGATTGATCTTTTGAAAAAAGTTCCTTTGTAAGATGTTGTTTTATTTTGCAAGATCTACAACTTTCATGTTGGAAGTTTTTTGAGTTGTGTAGGTGAAATTTTGAGTTCTCACCATGCCTTAAAAAACCCTAATTCCCGACTTTTTGCTCCTTGATGAATTTCTTTGAATTTCTTTGGTCAAATGACTTCATTATCCATATATTGATGATATTGATCCTTAAAAGTCATGGTTTGACCAAAAATCTCAAAAGTCAATGGTGATCCCATACAGTTGACTTTTTCCTAGTAAGGTGAGATTTTGGATTTTTGTGTAGAATCAAGATCTTCTCCTCAAATGAATGATGTAAATGGATTATATTGAGGTAGTAGAGATTCTTGAATCATGTCTTGAGTTTTGGATCCATGCCCTGATTAAAAGTCAACTATCTTGGTGAATTAGGTCAAAAACCCTAATTGTCGACCAGAGGACAATGATGACTGTAGACTTTGATTTGAGGTGTAATGTCCAGTGGATCTTGTCATATGAGTTATTTGAAGATGATTGATGTCTTTGAATGGTTCCCTGGGGCTTTTTAGGGTTTCCCAAAGGTGATCCCTGATTTTAGTCCTCGATAGGCTCCAAACCCTAGTCTGTTGATCTGAGTAATTCTGTACTTAGATGACTGGGTGTCTAATCAATCATAGGTGAAATAATGAGGCTTTTGAGTCTTATGATTGTATTAGAGACTAATCCCTCTATTGATTGATCCTTTGCCTGAGTTTTCTTGTCTTTGAACACCCTCAATTAAATGCCAGACTGCCCTGGGTACTTACTTTGACTTGATGAAAATCCTGAAGATATGTCATCTCAGGGGGGGTCAAAAATTAGGGTATGACAGATGCCCCTATTTAAGTTTCTTTTATCTGGAGGGAGAGAGATTGATATCTCAATCTCTCCTGCGTAAAAGAGACTTAAATATCAAAGAATGCCCGAATTTTGGGCGCTCCTGAGATGATAAAGTTTTTGCATGATTTGATCCCATTGTCGCACTTGGCGGGGGATGAGGAGACAAACTCCTGCAGAAATACTTGATGTGGATTCTGGTGAATGGATAGCAATGTAGGATGCGCAATCCATCTTCTTTAACTAAGTGTTGATACTTAGAAAAAGGTAAACAACCTCCCCTTGTTTCGGATGTCCATATCTCGAAACTGGTGTTAGTTGTGTTTGGACAATATCTCAGATAAAGAGAAAATTTCCAAAGGTTTGTTTCCTCATCAAACTTCTCATCAGCACTTGGAGATGAGATACCATTTGACGGTAAATAAAGAAACTCAAGGGTTTGTTTCCTCATCAAACTTCTTACCAGCACTTGGAGGTAAGATACCATTTGATGGTAATAAAGAAACTTCAAAGGTTGTTTCCTCATCAAACTTCTTACCAGCACTTGGAGGTAAGATACCATTTGATGGTAATAAAGAAACTTCAAAGGTTGTTTCCTCATCAAACTTCTTACCAGCACTTGGAGGTAAGATACCATTTGATGGTAATAAAGAAACTTCAAAGGTTGTTTCCTCATCAAACTTCTCATCAGCACTTGGAGATGAGATACCATTTGACGGTAATAAAGAAACTTCACAGGTTGTTTCCTCATCAAACTTCTTACCAGCACTTGGAGGTAAGATACCATTTGATGGTAAATAAAGAAACTTCAAGGGTTTGTTTCCTCATCAAACTTCTTACCAGCACTTGGAGGTAAGATACCATTTGATGGTAAATAAAGAAACTTCAACGGGTTGTTTCCTCATCAAACATCTCATCAGCACTTGGAGATGAGATACCATTTGACGGTAATAAAGAAACTTCACCATCTTCCCTTTTGACTTGGCATCTTTGAAAGATTGTCATACGGGCCCGCGCTCTTTTGAGGGGCTAATGACTTTGTTTGAAGGCGGACGAACTGTTTTCGGGGTGAAAACTGCCATTCGTCGACTGGTGCCTGGGGAATCAACAAACTGTTTTCCCAAGAGGAAAACTACCATTCATCGACTCTGTGGGGAACTAAACATCCCTGAAACAGACAAACTGTTTGAAGAAACTGCCATTTGTCGATCTCTTGAGTATTTAACAGACAAACTGTCTTTCCTTGGGGAAAGACTACCATTTGTTGACTCCGCCGGGGATCATGAACTATCTTCTGGGCAAAGACTACCATTCACTGACTCCGCTGAGGAATCATTTGCCGATCTGCTGGGAGATTCTGAATTACTTTCTTTGACGAAAAAGTGGCATCCCTTGACCTTGCTGGGGAAATACCAAACGGTTTTTGAGGAAAAACTGCCACTTGTCAATTATGTCGAGGAATCCATATTTCTTAGAGAAGAGAAACCGCTTATCGACCCTGTAGGGAATTCCAAAATATGAAACAGACTATCTTATCTGAAGAAAATTGTCGAGTGTCGCTCTGCAAGAGAATCTCGGCTGAGGAATTCCAAAAGTGAACAAACTATCTCTTTGAGGGAGACTACCATCTGTTGACTTGCTTGGGGAGATCCTTGCGTATGAACTGTCGTTTTGAAGGAAAAAGTTCCTCCGGGACTTGCAGGGGAAACTTGAGTTCATGCCTTAATGACTTAGGCATTCACAGGATCAAAGCCTGATTCGACTATGCAATTATGATGTAATGTATGCATGAATATTATGACAATGATAAAATGTAAAGTGAATGTGAATAGAATTGTCGCGGATGTAAAATCCTATAATACGACTGAAATTCTTGTTGATCAGAAGATGTCCTCTTCTTGTAGTTCGAACTCTGTTGGGAATATCTGGTTATCAGTTGTCCGCTGTCCGAAATGAGTAATATGAATTGAAGTAAAGATCCGTCATCGGGAGATGTTCGCAAAGCGACCTCATGGGGAAATCTGGGTTCCCGGAGTCTCAACCATTCTCGGAGCAATCTGTTTGCATTCTTCCTATTGTTTGTAAGCCTTAGAAAGAAATTTCACCTTTATTTTTGCAAGTAAATTCATTTTATTTTATGAAAACATTTGTTTCAAGAGAATGACTGTTTAAACTTAAAATGCATTTCAAGAAACTGAATAAGACTAGATTGCAAAGGAAAAGCACAAGGCTCAAATTATTATATATGGAATGGTAATCAGCCAAATGCTTGATTCCATGGAGTATTTACAAAGTTGGAAATTGGTAATTTTCTGGGAAAAGGGCTACGATGAAACGTGACGACCGTTATCTTTCCCTTCCACTCCAAGTTGCGCTGTATTCGTGCTTTGTAGAAGATGACCTACTGCTGATGAATACTCCGCTATGAATTTTTTTGAATGATCAAGTTTTGTCCTGAACACAGTTACTTGCCATATATCCCTAACTTTTGCGTAAACTACCCCTTTCGGGTTTTAAGTCTACCGGGATTGATTATTTATTATTTTTTTTTATGTCTCTAATTTTTGCCTGAATCGCCCTTTCGGGTTTTCGATTCACCGAGACGCTCTTTTTTGCCTAAGCCGCTCTTTGCGAGTTTTCAACTTAGCGAGCTGTTCTTTTGTTTATTTAGGCGAAGTATTTCTTGACTGCGTGGACGTTCACAGGACGGGTGAATTCTTCTCCGTCCATAGTCGTGAGTATTAAGGCTCCTCCTGAGAAAGCTCTCTTGACCACGTAGGGGCCGTCATAATTGGGAGTCCATTTCCCTCTCGAATCTGTGAGAAAAGATTGAATCTTTTTGAGTACAAGGTCGCCTTCTTTAATTGTGCGAGGTCGAACCTTTTTGTCGAAAGCTTTCTTCATTCTTTGTTGATATAGCTGACCGTGGCATAAAGCTGTCATGCGCTTTTCTTCGATTAAATTTAATTCATCGAATCTGCTTTGACACCACTCGGCTTCTGTTAATTTTGCCTCCATCAGAACTCTCATTGATGGGATTTCAACCTCTATAGGTAGGACTGCCTCCATGCCATATACAAGGGAAAAAGGAGTTGCTCCAGTCGAAGTACGTACTGATGTACGGTAACCATGAAGAGCATACGGGAGCATTTCATGCCAATCTTTGTAAGTGATGACCATTTTCTGAATGATTTTCTTGATGTTTTTGTTAGCTGCTTCTACAGCTCCATTCATCTTTGGTCTGTAAGGAGATGAGTTGTGATGTTCAATCCTGAATTCTTCACAAAGCTCCTTCATCATTTTGTTATTCAAATTTGACCCATTGTCAGTGATTATCTTGCTAGGAATGCCGTAGCGACAGATGATGTGATTCTTGATAAACCTGACGACAACTTGTCTTGTAACGTTTGCATATGAAGCTGCTTCAACCCATTTGGTGAAATAGTCTATAGCTACCAAGATGAAGCGATGTCCGTTGGATGCTTTTGGCTCAATCATTCCAATCATGTCGATTCCCCACATGGAGAAAGGCCAAGGGGAAGAGAGTATGTTGAGAAGAGATGGTGGCACATGAATTCTATCGGCGTAGATCTGACATTTGTGACACCTCTTTGCATACTGGTAGCAATCTGACTCCATCGTCAGCCAATAATATCCTGCTCTCAGTATTTTCCTTGTCATGGTATGTCCATTGGTGTGAGTACCAAAGGAACCTTCATGTATTTCTCTCATGAGTATTTCCGCTTCTTTTCTGTCAACGCATCTGAGCAGAACCATGTCGAAGTTTCTCTTGTACAGAACATCTTCATTCAGGAAGAATCTACAAGCTAACTTTCTCAAAGTCTTTCTATCTTTCTTTGACGCCCCAAGAGGGTACTCTTGCTTTTGAAGAAAGTTCTTGATGTCGTGATACCACGGTTTGTCGTCGATAATTGCTTCTACTGTGAACAAATGAGCGGGCCTATCCAGGCGCATAACATCGATCTGAGGAATGTCATTCCAATGATTTATCCTAATCATGGAAGAGAGTGTGGCTAATGCATCAGCCAAATTGTTTTCTTCACGAGGAATGTGATGAAAATCTACCCTGTCGAAGAATGGTAACAATCTTCTTGCGTAGTCTTTGTAAGGAATTAGCCCTGGTTGGCGTGTTTCCCATTCTCCTTTGATTTGATTGATGACCAAAGCAGAATCACCATATACATCCAAGTGTTTAATTCTTAGATCCATGGCTTCTTCGAGACCCATGATGCAAGCTTCATATTCGGCCTCATTGTTTGTGCATTTGAAAGTCAATCTAGCAGTAAATAGAATATGGGTACCCTGAGGTGTAACAATGATTGCCCCAATTCCTCGTCAATAAGCATTGACAGCTCCGTCAAAGATTAAGCCCCACTGGGATCCTATCTCAGGTCCTTCGTCTGGAAGTGGTTCGTCGCAATCTTTCATCTTGAGGTACATGACGTCTTCGTCCAGAAAGTCGAAACTGGTTGATTCATGACTATTGAGTGGGTGGTGAGCCAGGTGCTCAGCTAGAATACTTCCATTCACGGCTTTCTGTGCGTGATGCTCAATGTCATATTCTGATAACAACATCTGCCAACGGGCAATTCTCCCGGTTAAAGCAGGCTTCTCAAAGATATACTTGATTGGATCCATATGAGAGATCAAACAAGTAGTATGTCGAATCATGTACTGGCGGAGACGCTTGGCAGCCCAGGCCAAAGCACAACACGTCTTCTCGAGCATGGAGTAGCGGGATTCACAGTCGGTGAATTTCTTGCTCAGGTAGTAAATGGCATGCTCTTTTCTCTTTGTCTCGTCTTGCTGTCCAAGGACACAACCCATGGAATCTTCTAAGATAGTTAAGTACATTATCAAAGGTCTTCCTTCCACTGGAGGAGACAAGATGGGTGGTTCGAGCAGATATTCCTTAATGCTGTCGAACGCTTTCTGACAATCGTCTGTCCAGACGCAACTTTGATTTTTCCGTAGAAGTTTGAAAATAGGAGCACAAGTTGCTGTCATGAGATATATGAATCTCGAGATGTAATTCAGACGTCCAAGAAATCCTCTAACTTGTTTCTCGGTTCTGGGCGAAGGCATTTCTTGAATTGCCTTGACTTTGTCTGGATCTACTTCAATTCCTCGTTTGCTGACAATGAAACCAAGGAGTTTTCCTGAGTAGACACCAAAGGTGCACTTGTTGGGATTCAGGCGAAGCTGAAACTTCCGTAAGCGTTGAAATAACTTTGTCAGATCCTGTATGTGATCTTCTTCATTTTCTGATTTGGCAATCATGTCGTCCACATAGACTTCCACTTCTTTATGCATCATATCATGGAAAAGTGTAGTCATGGCCCTTTGATAAGTTGCCCCTGCGTTCTTTAGTCCAAAAGGCATAACACGGTAGCAGAACGTGCCCCAGGGGGTGATGAAAGCTGTTTTTTCCATGTCTTCAGGTGCCATTTTGATTTGGTTGTATCCTGAAAATCCGTCCATGAATGAGAAAACTTTGGATTTTGCTGTACTGTCTACCAACATATCAATATGTGGTAAAGGAAAATCATCCTTAGGGCTAGCTTTGTTCAAATCTCTGTAGTCGACGCACATGCGGACTTTTCCGTCTTTCTTAGGAACGGGAACAATGTTAGCTAACCACTGAGGGTATTCTGAAGTGACGAGGAAACCTGCGTTGATCTGCTTTTGAACTTCCTCTTTGATTTTCATGGCCATCTCCGGATGAGTTCTTCTTAATTTTTGCTTGACCGGAGGGCATTCTGCTTTTAATGGCAAGTGATGCTCCACTATACTGGTATCCAACCCTGGCATATCTTGATAAGACCAACCGAAGACATCTGAGAATTCTTTGAGCAGCTGTATCAAACTCTCTCTGATCTCTGAACTGAGCGAAGCTCCAATCTTAACCTCTTTTCTGTTTCCATCGGAACCAAGGTTAATGATCTCTAGAGGCTCATTGTATGGCTGAATGGCCTCTTCCTTTTGTTGAAGTAACCGGGAAATTTCCTTTGATATTTCTTCGTCTTCTTCTTCCTCTGCCTCGAATACAGGAAACTCAAAGCTTGGAGAAGTCATACGGTCGCACGTTTCAACGGGGTATTTTATGATTAATCTGCATATGTGTGATAAGTTTTATTTAGACAGCGAGGGAAGACTCGGTGTATGCAGTTAATGGAATATTTTGATGTTTTTTAAGGGTGTTTTTTAGGATTACCAATTTCCGAAAAAAGAAAAGGAAAAACTAAACGAAGGAACAGAATGACATTTTTATTTATTGACAGTCATTTCTTGAAACAAAGACCCTATAAAACAAAACTCTATTGCTTTGGGCGAAGCAAAGAGGGACATTTTCCTAAGAAATAGTAAAATGCAAAGCCCTATGAAACATCTCTTCACCCTGGGCTATGGTGAGAGGACAAAATAACGGTGAAAGTTCCTACTTAGGAGTGCGAACAACAGTTGAAGCTTCAACAGCTGTCCAGTAGTGGCGAACCCCATTGTGCACTAAGTAATCTGGAACCTTAGGCTTAAGCTGGCCTGTGGTAGGTCTTGATTTACCAACCACTGTCTTTGCAACACTCAGACGATCTTCTTCTACTTCAGCAGACTGAGCTGTGTGAGCATACCCATTTCCAAGTGGAGTATGTCAATTTTTCTTTTGAGGAAACTTCCAATCTTCTGAATGGAGAGACTCGTTGTCGGAGACACTTTCGAGATCATCCTCTTCTGTATTTTGGTCTTGCTCTTCTCCCAAGATGGCGTTGACTAGATATGTGAACTCTAAATCCGTAACCTCAGAAGGTGACTTGGGGATATAATCCTCAATGATGATTTCACCAGTAGATGATGAATAGCAAGGGTTATACATCTCTTTTGGCTGAGAGAGGTACTCATAATCAATGTTCCATCCAGTTGGAACAATGTCTTCAAGAGAGATTCTTGAACTTTCAGGAGCAGAGTATTTCACCATGTAGTCGAATTTTCCGCTTGGTTCTCCTAATGTATCCCAAGTCTCTTCGGGGATAGGAGGAACTTCTTCTGATGAACCATGACTTCTTGTGGTGAAGCTGTCAGTAACTTCATCACTTCTTGGTTGAGTCTTACTTTCAGATCCTTTAGTCGGATAACAGCAAGGTGGATCAGACTCTGGTAGGGAGATATATCCTGCTTTGTTAAGATAGGATAACCATTCCTCTTCATCGGTGTTTTCCGTACCGATGGTATTGACTGTTTGTTGAACAGGTTGAAGAAAACCTCCACTGCAGAAAGTTTCTTGGATAGGGAGAACTACCTCAATCCCTGGAATAGCTTTTGATGATGTCGGAAAGAATCCAACTCCTGTTCTGTTCTTGTTGTTGGTAGGAATATTAATGTTCCCCCAACCACTGGTAGTGCCATCCTTTACAACTTGGATTGCATCTTTGTATGAAGAGATAGACGCTGCTTTCTCCTTTCCTTTGTCCAAGGAAAGTGCTTGGAATTTAGTTCCAACAACTTCTTTTGGTTCTATGTCGGAGAATGATGACAGGTTGCTGACGATCAGAGCTCGTTCTCCACATACGGTTACCAATTTGTCATTTCTTATGAACTTTAGTTTCTGATGAAGTGTTGAAGTAATTGCCCCAGCCTCATGAATCCATGGGCGCCCTAGCAAACAACTGTATTGTGCTGGAATGTCCATAACCTGGAAAGTGATTTTGAACGTCTGAGGTCCAATGGTTATGGGAAGATCTACTTCTCCGAAAACTGACTTTCTTGATCCATCAAATGCTTTGACGATGACATGACTTTTTTTTAGAGGGTAATCTTCGAAAGATAGTCTTGATAATGTTGATTTAGGCATGACGTTGAGAGAGGATCCATTGTTTATTAGGACTCCTGTGAGTGTATCACCCGTGCAGCCAACTGAGATGTGAAGTGGAAGATTGTGGTCCACTCCTTCTTCAGGAAGATCTTCGTCACAGAAACTTAGGTTAGTTCCGGCGGAGATGTTGGCAACGATGTTGTTGAATTGGCTTATAGTAACACTTGGTTCTACGAAAGCTTGTTCCAAAACTTTCTGTAGAGCTTCCCTATGAGCTTCAGAACTCAATAGCAGGGAAAGAACAGAAATTCTAGACGGAGTATGTAGTAATTGATCTACAATGTTGTATTCACTCCTCTGGATTAACTTCAAGATCTCATCATTTTCTTTCGCTTGAACGGCATTGGTATGGGGTCAAAGGCAGGATACCTTGGAGCCCGATTGTTGTGATTTGGAGGTCGAACCTGCTGTTGAGGTTGCTGCGACCTTTGTTGAGTTTGTTGTTGTGAAACCTGAGGTTGATAAGCTGGCGCTGAGTTAACAACCGGAGTTATTGCTGCAACTTGAGGTTGGAATTTCTTCTTGATTTTGTGCAAGACATTGCTGACATCTTGATCCTTTTTCTTCTGGAAAGAACTTCCATACTTCCTTGGACCAACAGAAGATTCTGGTTCTTTGTTCAAGCGTCCTTCTCGAACCGCTTCTTCTAAACGTACACCCATGTTTACCATCTCGGTAAAGTCACTTGGTGCACTTGCAACCATTCGTCCGTAGTAAAATGGACTCAAAGTTTTGAGATAGATTTTTGTCATTTCTTTCTCTTCAAGTGGTGGACAAATTTGAGCAGCAACTTCACGCCATCTCTGAGCGTATTCCTTGAAGCTTTCTCTATCCTTTTGAGTCATGGCCCGGAGTTGATCTCTGTCGGGAGCCATATCCAGATTGTACTTATACTGTTTGACGAAGGCCTCTCCGAGGTCTCGAAAAGTACGAATCTCTGAACTGTGCAAGTTCATGTATCATTTGAGTGCAGCACCAGTCAGGCTGTCTTGAAAATAATGAATGAGCAATTGTTGATTATCAGTCTGAGTTGACATTCTTCGAGCGTACATCACAAGATGACTTTGTGGGCATGAATTCCCTTTGTACTTCTCAAACTCTGGTACTTTGAATTTGTGAGGAATCTTAACATTTGGAACCAGACAGAGGTCTGCAGCATTCTTTCCAAATAGATCTTGTCCTCGGAGAGTCTTGAGTTCCTTCTGCATTTGCAGAAACTGTTCCTGGAACTCGTCCAATCTTTCATACACGCCAGCATCCTCACTTGGAGCGTGATGATATACTTGTCCGCCCTGCGGGGGAAAAGTATGCATAATCGGTCGTGGAGAAGCCATGACAGCAGATCTTGGAATCTCAGCATTCTGTTGTGCGAAACCCATTGCCGTTGCTCTTGGAACTTCAATTTCCAGAGGTTTGTAACCCTCCGGTGGACGCATATTCATGGTGACTTTTGGAGCTTCAGAAGCTGGAGGTATGTACCCTTCTGGAGTAGAGTTATACGGCATGCCCCAAGGTTGATCAGGCGGCATGGTATACTGAGGAATAGGAGTAGAAACAATCTCGGAAACCACAGTCCTTTGCGGTTCTTCTGGCGTTGGTCGATTCTGCGCAACTACCAGGGCTTCTACCATACTATTGAGTCTTTCAACAGTATCTTTGAGAGTATTAATCTCTTCTCTGAGTTCTTCATTCTCTTGCTCAAAGTCTTCCATTCTTTTCTTGCGACTTGAACGAGTGTTGTATGGATGAGACAGCTTGAAAGTCTTGGTTCACCTCCTTCTCCTCCTCTCTTTCTGGAGAAAGGAAAGTGACTATTAGATCCGCGACAATTCTCGTGTCAGTGCGTACGACTAAAGCGATGTATGATATGCAATTAAGTTATTATTTTTCAAGGAAACACCATAATTACGTTATGAAACATCAAACTTTTATTGATTAAGCGAAAATGCCGTTTTTACACACTTTGAAAAAGGAAATACAGAGAAACTGAGAGAAAGGACTCTAAAACTTTGATGAAGAGCCGACTTCACGTTCTAACATCTTCTTCTGTTTCTTGAGCTGAGCGTTCTCTGACGTGAGCTGATCGATGATCCAGGAAGCAGGAGGGATATGATGAGAAAGTGATGATTGTGTCACTTGTCGATCGAGTACTTCAAGTAACTCATCCTTCCTTCTTAGGATGTTATGAATCTCAACATTTTCCGTGTTGACGATTCGATACTTGTTCCTCCAAGCATTCCTTTCTTGGCATACCTTGTTTAATGCCGCTTGCAGTTTTTCAACATCGGTGGAAAAAAGGTAAATTGGTTCCCTTAGGGGAATGGGTTCTTGATGTTGATATGGCATCCTGAGCTTGAATGCTCTGACGCGTACCCATTGAACGTAAGGATCCAGGGAGATGCAAAGATGTTTTCCTAACAATCTTCTCCCTTTGCTGTGAACAAGACGCCAGGCTTGGACAATTTCCTTCTTTAGCATGTTGCCATGATCGTCGATGTTCTTGAAGAACAGACCCTCCAATTGGATGTTACTTGGTATATTTTTCATGGGATAGCCGTATTGACGACGGGCTAAAGCTGGATTGTAACTGATTCCTCCCTTAGTTCCAATAAGGGGTACGTTGGGAAAACTTCCGCAACTGAAGATGATCTTGGTTTCGCCGTTGTCAGGACTACACCACACAATGTCCGTATGAGTGAGAGACATGATTTTCTGTGACCAGTAAAGGCCATCCCTCATGTTCCAGAAAGTGCTAGACTTTGGCAGGTGTGAAACGAACCATTCGTATAACAACGGTGCGCAGCATGTGATTAATCCTCCTCGCTGCAGGTTTCTTGAATGCACAGAGTGATAAGCATCCGCAAGCAAGGTTGGAACTGGATTTCCAATTAAGAAGATCTTAATTGCGTTGATGTCGACGAAATCGTTAATGTTAGGGAACAAAAACAATCCGTAGATAAGCAAAGCCAAGATTTCCTCAAAAGCGCTCATATCTTGGATGCTGACGAAGTACCGAGCTTGATCAAACAGGAATTTGGAGGGCAATCCTTGAATTCCTCCTCTACTCACCATATGAGTTCTGATGTCGACTACGTTCAAAGGAGTAGTTGCAGCAATGATAATGTCGTCAGGATTCTTTTCCAAACCGGAGTACGGATCTTGCGCGTACACGGGTATTCCAATCAGACGAGAGTACTCCTCCAACGTAGGCATGAGCTGATAATCTGGAAAGGTGAAGCAGTGATACGTTGGATCGTAAAACTGTACCAAGGTGGGAAGGATCCCATCCACCATGTTGGTATTGAGCAAAGGCAGAAGTTTTCCATACTTCTCCTTGAAAGCCTGGGGGTTGACCACCAGTTTTCCGAGCTTTCCCAGTTCCTCGACCTGGGGAATCTTGAAGGTGTATTTCCTAGCTCTCTTTCTTCCATAATCCATGGTATAGATCCTTAAGTCCTTTCTCCGTTTCTCTCTTTCTATGAAGTTCAAAACACTCGTTATTTAGTTTCCTTGAAAAACGACTCGAAAAAGACTCTTTTTTTTTTGTTTTTAGTTGTTTATTAATGAATGATGCATGAATGCATGAATGCACACACAAGAGTTTTAAACAAACATGGCGTTGAAGGGTATAGTGGTCATGAAGTCAAAACGCAAACCCCGCCCCAATGGTAAACTAAGGATAAGGATTTTTGTACCTGTAGAACGGGTTCTAGGGGTCTCAGAGTTTTTGCTCAACCTTAAAGATACGTTGATTGGTATCTATAAGAGAGTTTTCTCTGAGTGTAGTATCTGCGTGACAATTACTTTCGTAATCACCGCTCTACGTCCTAAAAAGGCTTTAAGTGGGGTTAATGTGTTTCTAGGTCCTCCTGGTACAAATCAGTCTCGGAATGCAGTGGCGCAGTTAATCACAACCAGCCAGGCAAATCCCAAGAGTAGAATTGTGAACCAAGATTAGAGGGTCTTCACCGGGAAGACATCCTCCATCCTATCTTATGTTGCACTCAAATCCGTGTATAGGATATCTCACCACAAGGGGGAATCAAGCCCTTTCCCGATACAGAATAAACAAAATAAACAAATATATATGCAACAAACACATGATATGACACAGAGGTTAGGCAGGACCTCTCTTGTTTGAGGGGGAATTTGGCATCCCTAATTCCTCAATGGGGCTGGACCAGCAACAGGTCAACCATTGGTTTGGATGAAAAACCAAGGTTTTTAACACTTATATCCCCAATTGAGTCGCCATTTTTCTGTGGTGTCGTTTTCTTTTACCTCCCCGTTTCACTTGGGAGGACGGCACGCTATACCCTTCACGCGAAATTTGGAAGGAGAATGCGCCCGTGGTGGGATGAATTTTGTTTCAGTTCTTCCTACGATATCACACGAACTTTCTTATTTGTCCTACGAGTAGGAAAGGGGAAAAAAGATCTCAACTAAACCCTAGGATATTGCTAAGTGTGGGGATTTCACCTAGACTAGAAATTCTGGAGTCCGGGGGGTCGGTTATACATAGGGAAGTGTTTAAACACCCTACATATCTGTAGTACTCTACAGGAACCTTCTCTGTGTCATTGTGTTTGTGTTTATTGCTAATAATTGGGAAAGTTTCTCCTTTGTATTAGGAGAAGGAATTGAATTGATTAAAGAAAGACAGACAGACAGACAAACTGACTATTTTTGGTATTTTATTAGCTCGCTGAGATTCCTTGTGAACCTCATGCCTACATATCCCTAGTGGAAGTCAGAGCTTAATGTAGTTCGGGGAACTAACTAGGGAAATTAATTATTTTTGGGTGCCTTGCTTGAAGCTCAAGGTTGAAGCTTGAATTAAATCTATGTTTACAGTAAAGAGACATGAAATCATCTCTACAGAGAGGTATTTGTACTATTCTACCACATACATTTAAAGGAGTGACAGAATAACTGAATTCATTTCATTCAAGAGGGGGACCTTACTTGTGTATGTGCAAGTATACCAGTCAAATGCCTCTTAAATGAAAGAAAGATGCTCATCCAAATTAGGGAAAGTTACCACATGTCTGGGTTTTACTGCCAGCTCATGCCTTTCAAAATCCTAAATGGGAGACTTGATTAAAATTGAAATTGAAATGTTTGTTTGAATGTGGTAGAGTAGTAAAAAATATCTCTCTATAGAGATAAGCTATGTCTATCTACTGTATAAAAGATTTGACTTTAGCTGGCTTGTATGAGGCCCAAGCTTGAGGCTTTTTGATTGATTAATTAATTATTATTGACTCTGGGAGATGACTCCACTGGGGATTAATTACAGGGTATTTTTGTGTTCTGTACAAAGCCCAGAATTGAGGCTGACTCTACTTAGGGAGACTCTATTTGTGTGCCTTGTACAAAGCCCAAGGTTGTGGCTAACTGCTGAGGATAATTGAATGAATGACTCTATTTTATGTGCCTTGTACAAAGCCCAGGGTTGTGGCTGACTCTAGCTAAGGAAAACATTATTTTCTGCCTTGTACAAAGCCCAAGGTTGTGGCGGACTCTTTTAAATGAATTGAGTATGGATGACTCTATGGGAAAAGATCCTAGGTGTTAGGAATCTTTGACACATGAAAGTATGGTTTAAACTGCCTTGTACAAAGCCCAAGGTTGTGGCTACTGAATGATGAAGAACTCACTGGGGAGACTCTATTATCTGCCTTGTACAATGCCCAAGGTTGAGGCAGACTCTTGACAGGGGAGTTTTATTGTTTGGTGCCTTGTATGAAGCCCAAGGTTGAGGCTAACTATTTTTGTTGGTTTTGACTCTACTGAGGAGATTTTATTTATTGAAAGACTGTTTTTCTTTGGAAGCTAACCCTTTCTAGGGATTTTGACTCAGTTGGAGAAATTGTCTGTTAAAAGACTGATTTTATCATGTTTTTTGGAGGCTGACCCTTTCCAGGGGTTTTGACTCTTTTGGGGAAATTATCTCCTAAGAGAAATGAATCTTTGGTTTTTGACATTTTTATTAATTGACTTTGGAGGCTAACCCTTTCCAGGGATTTTTATTAAAATGAAAGAATGTGTGGAAGCTAACCCTTTCCAGGGATTTTTATTGAAATGATGGATTGATTTTAATTGACTTTGGAGGCTAACCCTTTCCAGGGATTTTGACTCAATGATGATTGATTTGGGTAGCACTCCATTAATTATTAAAGGATGAAAGAATTGGCAGAAAGATTATCTAGTGGAGACTTCTTGTTTAAAGCCCAAGATGAAGGCTGACACATGCTGAGGATAAGCAAATATGGATCCTAGACTCTGCTAAAGAAGATTGATGAAGATAAGGGTGACAGAGACTGTCCATGTCTCTCATTCCAAAAGGTGTACTCAATGTAAAATTGAGACAAACTTAGCTTGTTCAAAGGCTGGTTTAAATTGGAAGTAACTCACCAGGGTAGGCTGAAAGGTGACTAAAGACCTGTTCCTATGTTTATAAGAAACCTGATGGGTCCTTGTATACAAGCTCAAGAAGAAGCTGGAAATGCTTTTAAGAAGCCTGTGGGTCCTTGTACAAAGCCCAAGAGGAGGCTAACGAGGGTCCTTGTTATAGCACAAGAGAAAGCTATGTAGTTTTGAACTTATTTTGGCTCTAAGCAAATGGGTAAGAGGTTTCACCGGGAATAATTCCTCTTTGGGTGGATGTGCCCTATTATTTGGATTCTAAGGTTTTTGCCAAGATGTTTCACCGGGAATAATTCATCTTGGGGGTTTGAACTACAGATCTCTAATTAGGAAAGAGCCTTCACCGGGAAGACATTCTCAATCCTAGACCATATTCCTATAATATATATATAGTTTAATTGTCCTAGGGTTTACACTCAAACGTAGTTCTAAACAAATATATGTACAGTTTATATTTGACAGTAATTTAAATAAAGACTGTAAATTGAAAGCTTGTAAAGCCTAACCTAGATGGAGTGGAGGCCTTTGAAGAAGTATGTACAGAGCCTCAACAGTAATTGGTGGATAACAGTTGGATATATATATGATAAACAGTTAATGGTTTTGAAAACAGAAGAAGTGAAGATGGACAAAGGTCACATAGGTATCTGAAGAGTTTCACCGGGAATAATGCCCTTCAAATACCAGAAGAATGTTTTGAAAACAAAAAGAAGATTTTGTAAATACAGTTTTTGAAAACAAGCTAAGAAGAGAAGGTGTTTGGGACTTACACTCTATTAGAGGCCCAGTACTTTACAGTACTGGCTATAAAAGCAGTTGAAAATGATTTGAAATGATATAAGGTTTTGTTGTTTGAAAACCTTAATCATCCGTTTAATCGGAGACTGATAACAGCTTTGAAAATTGACAAAAGTCAACTTAATTAAGGTAAAGATAAAGATCTATGCCTAATTAAGACCTAAACAATTAGGGTTTTATCATAAACTTATTCACAAAATAATTAGGTTAAAACAAAATGAATATATATATTTAAAGTATTTAAGAAAACACTTAAAACATACTATTTTAAACCTAATTAAAATACATGAAATAAATAATATTTTTATGATTTTTTTGATTATTCATAAAATAAGTATATTAAATAACAAGTGTGTGAAAAATGGAGTGAAAATGATTTAATTTGATAGGTGAATTATTGGTGTGAAGTTGTAAAGAAAATGAAAGGGAAAAGTGATAAAAAATAACATTTTGGCCTCACCATGGTTTGAACCCACGCCCTTGAAGTCAACAACTCAAAACAACACCACTGGGCCAACGCGCGCTTGGTGTTTATGATACACATCCAATGCATTATATTTTCAGACAAGTGTGTAAATCATGAAAAAATAAAAGGAATAAAAAGTCTGGGGCGAGGGGGATTCGAACCCCAGACTTTGGGCATGAGGAGACTAAGAGCGCATGTGTGGCCACTAGGGCAAGTTATTCATTCGTTTATGAAACGCATATCATTAAATATAAAATAAACTCTGTTCAGAGATTTGAAAAATGGCGCCACCCTCCATCTTCGTCTTCAACCTCAAGCTCCAACATTTTTGAAATTCTGATTCTCTCAAATCTCAACCAATGGCCCAGGTGTAAACATGAAACTTGCTCTAAATTCACTCACGATTCTAAATATGTAACTAACATAGATTTATATTGACTACATCTAACTAATTTACCAGAAATCGTGAAGAACCCTAAAACTTAGAAATCAAATTAAATGGCTATACTGAAAGATAAATGAATGATGATAGAGGGTTTTCAATCCTCTGATGATGCTAAACAAGATAGAATCGAGCTTTAACTCAAAGAGTGCTTAAATTAAAGAAGTGAAGTTCAGGAACTTACCTCTGAAAATGGAGGTCGTGAGGATGATTGAGAGCACCTGGGCTTGAATGAATGATCTCAATAGCTTCCTTGAGACTCAATGATGCTAACTGAATGCTTATTGGAGCTTGAATCCTTCTGAATTGCTCTATGGACCTCCCTCGATTTGAGCTTCAAGTAGACATGGAGGTTGTTGAATTTGGAGTTACAGACGAGCTGCAGCCATCTGGTTAGCTTCACTATGACCTGAGGAGTGTGCCTGGATGATTGGCTTGGCTTGAAACCTCCTGAATTCCTCTATGGACCTCCAACTGCAACAGCTCCAAGTGAGAGGTGAAGATGATGATTCTTCACCTACAGAAGTGTTTCAGAGGTCTGGATCACCTCTAAATGACTTCCCTAATGTGTTTGAATACTTAATTCCAAAGGAAGAGCTTTGGTTTGAAGAATCCGAGTCTTCTTGCCAAAGAACCTTTGAAAACCTTAAGTATGAAGAAAGAAGAGAGAAAGCAAGAATTTTGTTGCTTTGGTGTGTTTGATTACTGAAGTATGCCCTCCTATTTATAGGCAAATGAATGCAGATCAATTGGTTGTGGTGAGCTTGCTTAATGAAAGAAGTTTGGTTTCTTAAGCATGAAGGAAGTTTGCAAATATCTCTTATGCAATGATGAGAATTTTGATTCCATTTGATCAATCCCCTAGCCCTCGATTTTGCTTGATCTTAGGGGACAATTCTGAGCCAAAAATGAGCTCTAATTGGTTGGTGAGAAGATTCCTTGGGTGATTCATCAATTTGCCATAAATTCACAAATGTAATCATTACATAATCACATGTTCTTGTTTTTAGAATCTTCTTCAATTCTTATGGCATGGTGAAAATGAATGCATGGCATGTTTTCAGATGTGTTATGGGTCGTGTAGCATCCATAATTGAGGTCATGTGCACAAAATTTCAAAGTTCAAAAATGATGCATGACCTATAATTTTACTTCATGAGGCCAACTTTGAACAAGCATAACTCTTAGCTCAAAATGAATTTGGAGAAGGTTGAACACAATTTGGAAAGCCCTAAACATCTACTTCAAATCATTAGTTTGGAGTTTCTTCAAAATCCCTTGGCAAATTTGTGAAAAATGAGGCCAAAGTTGGAAGAAAACTAGGTTAAAACACTTAGAAAAATTTCTAAGTGTTTATGACCTAAAACTCCAAAATTTCCAAAACTCTTAAATGATTGATCTTTTGAAAAAAGTTCCTTTGTAAGATGTTGTTTTATTTTGCAAGATCTACAACTTTCATGTTGGAAGTTTTTTGAGTTGTGTAGGTGAAATTTTGAGTTCTCACCATGCCTTAAAAAACCCTAATTCCCGACTTTTTGCTCCTTGATGAATATCTTTGAATTTCTTTGGTCAAATGACTTCATTATCCATATATTGAAGATATTGATCCTTAAAAGTCATGGTTTGACCAAAAATCTCAAAAGTCAATGGTGATCCCATACAGTTGACTTTTTCCTAGTAAGGTGAGATTTTGGATTTTTGTGTAGAATCAAGATCTTCTCCTCAAATGAATGATGTAAATGGATTATATTGAGGTAGTAGAGATTCTTGAATCATGTCTTGAGTTTTGGATCCATGCCCTGATTAAAAGTCAACTATCTTGGTGAATTAGGTCAAAAACCCTAATTGTCGACCAGAGGACAATGATGACTGTAGACTTTGATTTGAGGTGTAATGTCCAGTGGATCTTGTCATATGAGTTATTTGAAGATGATTGATGTCTTTGAATGGTTCCCTGGGGCTTTTTAGGGTTTCCCAAAGGTGATCCCTGATTTTAGTCCTCGATAGGCTCCAAACCCTAGTCTGTTGATCTGAGTAATTCTGTACTTAGATGACTGGGTGTATAATCAATCATAGGTGAAATAATGAGGCTTTTGAGTCTTATGATTGTATTAGAGACTAATCCCTCTATTGATTGATCCTTTGCCTGAGTTTTCTTGTCTTTGAACACCCTCGATTAAATGCCAGACTGCCCTGGGTACTTACTTTGACTTGATGAAAATCCTGAAGATATGTCATCTCAGGGGGGGTCAAAAATTAGGGTATGACACGCGTATGGAAATTTTAAAAGAGGAAATTGATTCTGGTGATACGTGTATGGCAAGGCTGATACGCGTATGAGGTTGCTTCTAGGCAAAATCTGGTTCTAGTGATACGCGTATGGTACGCGTATGGACTATAGGTGATACGCGTATGGGGTTGGTGATACGCGTATGGCTTCTGTATGTGAAAATTCTGTTTTGTGATTCTTCTGGAAATTTCTATGATGCGTAACTTTCGATCTGTAGGCCTTTTGTGTGCTGTTTGAGGATGAGTAAACCTTGTAATGTGATTTTGTGGGTTACTGATAATTGATTGTATTGAATGATGTTAATGTATATATGAACATGCTTAATAATGATGATGATGATGATGATGATAATGATGATGATGATGATGATGATGAAATGAGTATAGATGATGCTACTCATAAAATGGAGATGATAAAAGTATGTTATATATATGTTTGCATGCATTCATAGGCATTGATGAGGGCTGAATCCTGGATGATGAGAGGATTCAGTGAATGGCATAATTCCCATTGTATGGAATTTGTGCTGCAAGGGCCGTATCTGGATGATGATAGATCGGTCGGTGGGTGATTCCCAGTGATGATGTTGGTACCACATGCATAGAGTCAGTTGCATTAATTTGCATGGATTTGATAATATGACTATATGTATACTCTTGTATAGTTTTGATGGTATGTGTATGTATGTTGATGGATGATCTGGATATAGATGAGTTGGGTGAATAATATAACTATTGATGTACTGTTATTTATAATGCAATAATATTTGTTAATTTCGAATGAGACTCACCCTTACACTATATTTTTCAGATTGAGGATAGCGGCTTCGACTCGGTGAGGATTAGCTCATGAGTCAATGTGTCGGTTAGCGTCGGGTCATGCTCTGATAGGTGTAACACTAGGGAACGCTGTTTTTAGTTTATATCTGTCATACCCTAATTTTTGACCCCCCTGAGATGACATATCTTTAGGATTTTCATCAGGTCAAAACAAGTACCCAGAGCAGTCATTTCTTCATCTGGCATTCAATCAAGGGTGTTCAAAGACAAGAAAACTTAGGAAAAGGATCAATCAATAGAAGGATTAGTCTCTAATACAATCATAAGACTCAAGAGCTTCCTTTTTTCACCTATGATTGATTAGACACCCAGTCATCTGAGTACAGGTTTACTCAGGTCACCAGACTAGGGTTTTTGAGCCTATCAAGGACTAAAATCAGGGATCACCTTTGGGAAACCCTAAAAAGCCCCAGGGGATCATTCAAAGACATCAATCATCTTCAAATAACTCATATGACAAGATCCACTGGACATTACACCTCAATTCAAGGTCTACAGTCATTATTTTCATATGGTCGACAATTAGGGTTTTTGACCTAATTCACCAGGATAGTTGACTTCTAATCAGGGCATGGATTCAAAACTCAAGACATGATTCAAGAACCTCTATTACCTCAACATAATCCATTTACATCACTCATTTGAGGAGAAGATCTTGATTCTACACAAAAGTCCAAAATCTCACCTTATTTGGAAAAAGTCAACTGTATGGGATCACCCTTGACTTTTAAGATTTTTGGTCAAACCATGACTTTCAAGGATCAATATCATCAATATATGGATATTAAAGTCATTTGACCAAAGAAATTCAAAGAGATTCACCAAGGAGCAAAAAGTCGGGAATTAGGGTTTTTGAGGGCATTGTGGGAACTCAAAATTTCACCTACACAACTCAAAAAACTTCCAACATGAAAGTTGTAGATCTTGCAAATTAAAATAACATCTTACAAATGAACTTTTTTCAAAAGATCAATCATTTAAGAGTTTTGGAAATTTTGAAGTTTTAGGTCATAAACACTTAGAAAATTTTCGAAGTGTTTTAACCTAGTTTTCTTCCAACTTTGGCCTCATTTTTAACAAATTTGCCAAAGGATTCTGAAGAAACTCCAAACTAATGATTTGAAGTAGATGCTTAGGGCTTTCCAAATTGTGTTCAACCTTCTCCAAATTCATTTTGAGCTAAGATTTATGCTTGTTCAAAGTTGGCCTCATGAAGTGAAATTATAGGTCATGTACAATTTGAAACTTTGCAATTTTGTGCATTTTGCTTCACTAAGTGATGCTACACGACCTCTAATGCATCTGAAAACATGCCATGCATCCAAAATCATCATTGCATAAGGATTGGAGAATATTCTCAAAAACAAAAACATGTGATTATGTAATGATTACATTTGAGAATTTATGACAAATTGGTGATTCATCAAAGGAATCTTTTCCCAACCAATTGGAGCTCATTTCTGCAGCAAATTTGTCCCCTAAGATCAAGCAAAACCGATGGCTAGGGAGTGGTATCAAAGAGCTCATCATTGCACTTGGGATATTCTTTGAATTTCTTCATGGCTAAGAAACCAAAGTGACTTCATTAAGCAAGCTTACTATCTCCGATTGCTCAGCATCATTTGCCTATAAATAAGAGAGCATACCTCAGTAATCAAACACACCAGAGCAACCATATTCCTTTCTTTCTCTTTCTCTTCTCATGCTTATTGTTTTTTCAAAGTTCTTTGGCAAGAAGAATCGTTTTCTTCAAACCAGAGCTTATCTTTGGAAAGTAAGCATTCTAACATATCAAGGGAGATCATTTGAGGTGATCCAAGCACCTGGATCACTTCTGTAAGTGGAGGAATGCCATTGTTGCTCTCACTTTGGAGCTGTTGCAGTTGGAGGTCCATAGAGCAATTCAGAAGGTTTCCAACAAAGCCAAGCATCCAGGCACGTTCCATAGGAGGTAGTGAAGCTGTTCAGATGGCTGCAGTTCATCTGTAACTCAAGAATCATCACCCTCCATGTTCACTTGAAGCTCAAATAGAGGGAGGTCCGTAGAACAATTCAGGAGGATTGAGGTCACAACAAGCATTCAGTTAGCATCACTGAGTCCCAAGGAAGCTTTTGGGATCATTCATACAAGCCCAGGTGCTCTCTATCATCCTCACGACCTCCATTTTCAGAGGTAAGTTTCTGAACTCCACCTCTTTAATTTAAGCACTCTTTATGATATAGCTCGATTCTATCTTGTTCAGCATCATCAGAGGATTAAAAACCCTCTATCATCATTCATTTATCTTCCAGTATAATCATTTAATTTGATTTTCAAATTTTAGGGTTCTTCACGTTTTTTAGTAAATTAGTTAGATATAGTTAATATAAATAAATATTAGTTACATATTTAGAATCGTGAGTGAATTTAGAGCAAGTTTGGTCTTTACATCTTTGCAAATGGTTGAGAAATGAGCAAGTTCACAAATTCAAAATTTGAGAGCTTGAGGAAGAAGACGACCATGGTTGTGGCGCGCAAATTTCAAATCTCTGGGCAAAGTTTATTTTATTTTTAATGGTAGGCGTTTTATAAACGAATGAATAACTTTCCCCATTGGCCACACATGCGCTCTTAGTCTCCTCATGCCTCAAGTCTGGGGTTCGAATCCCCCTCGCCCCAGACTTTTTGTTCCTTTTATTTTTTTTCATGATTTAACACTTGTCTGAAAATATATTGCGTTGGATGTGTATCATAAACACCAAGCGCGCGTTGGCCCAGTGGTGTTGTTTTGAGTTGTTGACTTCAAGGGCGTGGGTTCAAACCATGGTGAGGCCAAAATGTTATTTTTTATCACTTTTCCCTTTCATTTTCTTTACAACTTCACACCAATAATTCACATATCAAATTAAATCATTTTCACTTCATTTTTCACACACTTATCATTTAATATATCTATTTTGTGAATAATAAAAAATCATAAAAAAAATTATTTATTTCATACATTTTTATTAGGTTTAAAATAGTATGTTTTAAGTGTTTTCTTAAATACTTTAAATATATATTCATTTTGTTTTAACCTAATTACTTTGTGAATAAGATTATGATAAAACCCTAATTGTTTAGGTCTTAATTAGGCATAGATCTTTATCTTTACCTTAATTAAGTTGACTTTTGTCAATTTTCAAAGTTGTTATCAGTCTCCGATTAAACGGATGATTAAGGTTTTCAAACAACAAAACCTTATATCATTTCAAATCATTTTCAAATTGCTTTTATAGCCAGTACTGTAAAGTACTGGGCCTCTAATAGAGTGTAAGTCCCAAACACCTTCTCTTCTTAGCTTGTTTTCAAAACTGTATTTTCAAAATCTTCTTTCTGTTTTCAAAACATTCTTCTGGTATTTGAAGGGCATTATTCCCGGTGAAACTCTTTAGATACCTATGTGACCTTTGTCCATCTTCACTTCTTCTGTTTTCAAAACCCTTAACTGTTTATAATAAATATTCAACTGTTATCAACAAAACAACAAAAATCATTGGTAAGGCTTTGTACATACTTCTTCAAAGGCCTCCACTCCATCCAGGTTAGGCTTTACAAGCTTTCAATTTACAGTCTTTATTTAAATTACTGTCAAATATAAACTGTTAGAACAAGATTTGTTCTGATCAATTATCTTAGTTTTGATGATAACAATAATATGAATTTTGCTTAAGATAATATGGTACTCTAATCCAATGCAATTTCCCTTTCAGGAAATATATATAAAGAGTATGCATAATTCAAGCGCTCAGAAGCTCTGTCTCAAAGGGTTCAGCATGCAACATCAGAACATGGTCTGGCAAGACATCAGAAGATGGTCGAAGCAGAATCAGAACATGGGTCTATGGAAGCATCAGAAGAACAAGAGATCAGAAGCACTGAAGCTCAGAAGATGGTATCACGCAACAGAAGCACTTCACGGTCAGAAGATCAGAAGATGCTATGCACCAAGCTGTTTGACTCTGATGATATTCAAACGTTGTATTCACAAACATCAGATCAGAAGAAAGTACAAGTGGCAAGCTACGCTGACTGACAAAAGGAACGTTAAAAGCTATTAAAGGCTACGTCAGTAGACACAGCGTGAACAAGGCTCGAGGTAGTTGACAAAAGCGTATAACATTAAATGCAATGTTGTACGGAACACGCAAAGCATTAAATGCATTCAACGGTCATCTTCTCCAACGCCTATAAATATGAAGTTCTGATGAGAAGCAAGGTTAACGATCCTGAACAATATAATTCAAATTAACTTGCTGAAACGCTGTTCAAATCAAAACTCAGAATCTTCATCTTCATCAAAGCTCACTACATTGCTGTTGTAATATTTTAGTGAGATTAAGCTTAAACGATTAAGAGAAATATCACAGTTGTGATTATCGCTTTTAAGAAGCATTTGTAATACTCTTAGAATTGATTACATTAAGTTGTAAGGAACTAGAGTGATCGTGTTGATCAGAATACTCTAGGAAGTCTTAGGAGTGAACTAAGCAAGTTGTAACTAGAGTGATCGTGTTGATCAGTAGACTCTAGAAAAGTCTTAGAGGGTATCTAAGCAGTTGTTCCTGGAGTGATCAGTGTGTGATCAGAAGACTCTGGAAGACTTAGTTGCGGACTAAGTGGAAAACCATTGTAATCCGTGCGATTAGTGGATTAAATCCTCAGTTGAGGTAAATCATCTCTGCGGGGGTGGACTGGAGTAGTTTAGTTAACAACGAACCAGGATAAAAATAACTGTGCAATTTATTTTTATCTGTCAAGTTTTTTAAAGCTACACTTATTCAAACCCCCCCCTTTCTAAGTGTTTTTCTATCCTTCAATTGGCATCAGAGCGCCGGTTCTAAGGTGCAAGCACTTAACCGTGTTTAGAAAAGATTCAGGAAGAGAAAAACGCTTCAGTAAAAGATGGTTGATGAAAGTGAAAAGACTACATCTACATCTGGCTCTGCTGAGCAATACAACGGTAACAATGGTTATACTAGACCGCCGGTATTTGATGGTGAAAACTTTGAATACTGGAAAGATAAACTGGAAAGTTACTTTCTGGGTCTAGATGGTGATCTATGGGATCTTCTGATGGATGGTTACAAACATCCTGTAAATGCCAGATGCGTAAAGCTGACAAGGCAAGAAATGAATGATGATCAGAAAAAGCTTTTCAGGAATCATCATAAATGCAGAACTGTTTTGCTGAATGCTATCTCTCATGCTGAGTATGAGAAGATATCTAACAGGGAAACGGCCTATGACATATATGAGTCCTTGAAAATGACTCATGAAGGAAATGCTCAAGTCAAGGAGACTAAAGCTCTAGCTTTAATCCAGAAGTATGAAGCCTTCAAGATGGAGGATGATGAAGACATTGAAAAGATGTTTTCAAGATTTCAAACTCTTACTGCTGGATTGAGAGTTCTTGACAAGGGATACACCAAGGCTGATCACGTAAAGAAGATCATCAGAAGCTTACCCAGAAGATGGGGTCCTATGGTGACTGCATTCAAGATTGCAAAGAATCTGAATGAAGTTTCTCTGGAAGAGCTCATCAGTGCCTTGAGAAGTCATGAAATAGAGCTGGACGCAAATGAGCCTCAAAAGAAAGGTAAGTCTATTGCATTAAAATCAAATATCAAGAAATGCACTAACGCTTTTCAGGCCAGAGAAGAAGATCCTGAAGAATCAGAATCTGAAGAAGAAGATGAACTGTCCCTGATCTCCAAAAGGCTAAATCAACTCTGGAAGACCAAGCAAAGGAAGTTCAGAGGCTTCAGAAGTTCAAAGAAATTTGAACATGGAGAATCTTCTGATGATAGAAGATTTGACAAGAAGAAGGTCATGTGCTATGAATGCAATGAGCCTGGACACTACAAGAATGAATGTCCAAATCTTCAGAAGGAAAATCACAAGAAGAAGTTTCATAAGAAGAAAAGTCTTATGGCAACCTGGGATGAGTCAGAAGATGATTCAGACTCTGAAGATGAGCAGGCTAACTGTGCGCTGATGGCGACAGAAGATGACGGATCAGAATCTACATCAGAATCAGATTCTGAAGAGGTATTTTCTGAACTTACTAGAGATGAGTTAGTTTCCGGTCTAACTGAACTTCTGGAACTCAAGTCTCAGATTAGTCTCAAATACAAAAAGCTGAAAAAGCAATTTGAATTTGAAACAAAGAAGCTTGAGTTGGAGAATTCTAAATTAAAAGAAAAACTTTTAAAATTATCCAATAATGTTGGATCTCCTTCTGATTCAGAAAAATCCATTCCCAGTCTAAACCATATTCTAAAAGAATATGATTTAAGTTTCAGGAAGTTCTTGTCTAGAAGTATTGGCAGAAGTCAGCTAGCTTCTATGATATATGCTGTGTCTGGAAACAAAAGAGTAGGCATTGGTTTTGAGGGTGAAACCCCATACAAACTTGAACCTGTTGATGAAATGAAAATCACATACAAGCCATTGTATGATCAGTTCAAGTATGGCCACTCCCATGATATTAGGCACACTTCACATGCTCAAAGTTTTCACATAACACACACCAAAAAGCATGTGACACAACCTAGGAAATATCATGAAACTCACATTAAAAATTATCATGCTGTTCCTCCTATTGCTTACAATGTTAAACCCAAGTTCAATCAGAACTTGAGAAAATCTAACAAGAAAGGACCCAAGAAAATGTGGGTACCTAAGGATAAGATTATTCCTATTGCAGATATCCTTGACTGCAAAAAGGACAAAGCACAACATGTCATGGTACCTGGACTCTGGATGCTCGCGACACATGACAGGAAGAAGGTCTATGTTCCAAGACCTGGTGCTTAAGTCTGGAGGAGAAGTCAAGTTTGGAGGAGATCAGAAGGGCAAGATAATTGGCTCTGGAACTATAAAGTCTGGTAACTCTCCTTCCATTTCTAATGTACTTCTTGTAGAAGGATTAACACATAACCTCTTATCTATCAGTCAATTGAGTGACAATGGTTATGATATAATCTTTAATCAAGAGTCTTGCAAGGCTGTAAATCAGAAGGATGGCTCAATCCTATTTACAGGCAAGAGGAAGAACAACATTTATAAGACAGATCTGCAAGATCTTATGAGTCAGAAGGTGACTTGTCTTATGTCTGTTTCTGAAGAGCAGTGGGTCTGGCACAGAAGATTAGGTCATGCTAGTTTGAGAAAGATTTCTCAGATTAACAAACTGAATCTGGTCAGAGGACTCCCTAATCTGAAATTCAAATCAGATGCTCTTTGTGAAGCATGTCAGAAGGGCAAGTTCTCCAAACCTGCATTCAAGTCCAAGAATGTTGTCTCTACCTCAAGGCCATTAGAACTCTTGCACATTGATCTGTTTGGCCCAGTCAAAACAGCATCTGTTAGAGGGAAGAAATATGGATTAGTCATCGTAGATGATTATAGCCGCTGGACATGGGTAAAATTCTTGAAACACAAGGATGAGACTCATTCAGTGTTCTTTGATTTCTGCATTCAGATTCAATCTGAAAAAGAGTGTAAAATCATAAAGGTCAGAAGTGATCATGGTGGTGAATTTGAGAACAGATCCTTTGAAGAGTTCTTCAAAGAAAATGGTATTGCCCATGATTTCTCTTGTCCTAGAACTCCACAGCAAAATGGGGTTGTAGAACGAAAGAATAGGACTCTGCAAGAAATGGCCAGAACCATGATCAATGAAACCAATATGGCTAAGCATTTCTGGGCAGAAGCAATAAACACTGCATGCTATATTCAGAATAGAATCTCTATCAGACCTATTCTAAATAAGACTCCCTATGAATTGTGGAAGAATAGAAAGCCCAACATTTCATATTTCCATCCTTTCGGATGTGTATGCTTTATTCTGAACACTAAAGATCATCTTGGTAAGTTTGATTCCAAAGCTCAAAAATGTTTCCTTCTTGGATATTCTGAACGCTCAAAAGGCTACAGAGTATACAATACTGAAACATTGATTGTAGAAGAATCAATCAATATCAGGTTTGATGATAAGCTTGGTTCTGAAAAACCAAAGCAGTTTGATAATTTTGCAGATTGTGATATTGATATATCAGAAGTTGTTGAGCCAAGAAGCAACGCATCAGAAGCAGAGCTCCTCAGAAGCAAAGAACCAGAAGATCAAGTATCAGCTTCTCTGGAGGATCTAAGCATTTCTGAAGAACCATCTGTCAGAAGATCATCCAGACTCATCTCTGGTCACTCAGAAGATGTCATTCTTGGAAAGAAGGATGATCCAATCAGAACAAGAGCATTCCTTAAGAACAATGCAGACTGTCAATTAGGTCTTGTATCTTTGATCGAGCCAACTTCTGTTGATCATGCTCTAGAAGATCCAGACTGGATAATTGCTATGCAAGAAGAACTGAATCAGTTTACAAGGAATGATGTTTGGGATCTTGTTCCTAGACCAGATGGATTCAATATAATTGGTACAAAATGGGTCTTCAAAAACAAGCTTAGTGAGAAAGGTGAAGTGGTAAGGAACAAAGCCAGACTGGTGGCTCAGGGTTATAGTCAGCATGAAGGGATTGATTATACAGAAACCTTTGCACCAGTGGCCAGGTTAGAATCTATTCGTCTATTAATTTCATTTGCCACTCAACATAACATCACTCTTTATCAGATGGATGTCAAGAGTGCCTTCTTAAATGGTTATATAGATGAAGAAGTTTATGTCCATCAACCTCCTGGTTTTGAAGACTCTATGTCTCCTAATCATGTTTTTAAACTTAAGAAATCATTGTATGGATTGAAACAGGCTCCCAGAGCTTGGTATGAACGCTTAAGTTCTTTCCTTCTGGATAATGGTTTCACTAGAGGAAAAGTGGACACTACTCTCTTTTGTAAAACCTTTAAAAGGGATATTTTAATTTGTCAAATATATGTAGATGATATTATTTTTGGAACATCTAATGCTACACTTGGAAAGGAGTTTGCTAAGTCTATGCAGGCTGAGTTTGAAATGAGCATGATGGGAGAACTCAAGTATTTCCTCGGAATACAAATTAATCAAACATCAGAAGGAACGTATGTTCACCAAACCAAGTATGTGAAGGAACTTCTGAAGAAGTTTAATCTTCTAGACTGCAAAGAAGCCAAAACTCCTATGCATCCAACATGCATCCTAGGTAAGGATGAGGTAAGTAAGAAGGTAGATCAGAAGTTATACAGAGGTATGATTGGATCTCTTCTATATTTGACTGCTTCTAGACCTGACATTCTGTTCAGTGTTTGTTTGTGTGCTAGATTCCAATCAGATCCTAGAGAATCTCATTTAACTGCTGTTAAGAGAATTCTAAGGTATTTGAAAGGTACTACTAATGTTGGCTTAGTCTACAGAAAATCTAAAGAATACAACTTAGTAGGATTCTGCGATGCTGACTATGCTGGAGACAGAATTGAAAGAAAAAGTACTTCAGGAAGTTGCCAATTTCTTGGAAGTCATTTGATCTCTTGGTATAGCAAGAAGCAAGCAACTATTGCTCTATCAACAACAGAAGCAGAATATGTCGCTGCTGCTGGTTGTAGTACACAGATGCTCTGGATGAAGAGTCAGTTAGAAGATTATCAGATATTTGAGAGTAACATTCCTATATTCTGTGATAATACTTCTGCTATATGTTTATCTAAGAATCCTATTCTTCATTCAAAAGCTAAACATATTGAGATTAAACATCATTTCATAAGGGACTATGTTCAGAAGGGTGTTATATCTTTAAACTTTGTTGATACAGACCATCAATGGGCTGATATCTTTACAAAACCCCTGGCTGAAGATAGGTTTAAGTTCATTCTGAAGAACATCAGTATGGATTTATGCCCAGAATGAGAAGATGAGAAGTTCTCATGTATGAGTATCTTCTGAAATGAAAATGGATTATTTTTTATATCAGAAGTTCTGATTGAAATCTTTTAGAAATTATGATTCGGTTATTACTAATGTTTCATTGTCTAAGTTGATTCAGAACCTCTTTTAAAGCAAAACAGCTGTTACATTTTTTATCTCGGGATGGTAAACCTGTCGTTACTATTCATGGATAAGCGCGCGTGCAGTTGAAGGGACACCGACCATAGGTAACTGTGCTAGTCACCTCATTTGTCTTTATTATCTCTCCTCACGTCACGTAACATTAAATGCTATTCATCATTCGTTTCATTTTATTTTCTTTTAAGTACTCTTCAAACTCTTCTCTTTCCCTCTCATCTCTCTCTATCTCCTTGCATTCATCATCAAGTTCCAGTCTGGAAGACAAAGAGTCCACAGGGATTCTTGATGGGTTGACACCGAGCGTGTCCTGCTAGGGTTTTGTTTTTAATTTTTGTAGTCATTTCCTCTTTGGATGACTTTTTATGTATTTGCTAGGAATGTTTCTCATCTTGTTATACATAGGAACCTTCTTGTAATATCTTTTGATTATCAATGAAAAGTTTCTTTGCTTTTACATTCCAGTGACTCTATTTGTCGTTTTATGCATCTAATTCTTTTGAAATATTCTTTTTGATGTTATGACAAAAAGGGGGAGAAGATAAATGATAAATGATTTGATTAAATCTATCAGTTGCTGGGTAAAGCTCCCACACATTTACTAACAAGAACTGCAAGTTCTATATGGTTTAAGTGTTTTGCAGGTATAAAGAAGTGAAGAGAATCTTCAAAGCAAACACAAGAAGCAAAACCATGGAAACTGAAGCAAGCTGAGTGCTGTCAAGCTTCAGAAATCAGAAGCAAGAAAGAAGAATGAATCAGAAGCACTGATAATAGAATTTGATCTATATTTGTCTATTTATTCTGACAAAATTCTATTTGCTCTGATACATATAATGTTATGGCTCTGATACATTATTTGCTCTGATACATTATTTCAGCCTATATGGCTCTGATTCATATAATGTGTTCAAACATACATTTTATGTTCTAACTCGTTCATGCTGACTTTTGTCGTTTAGTTTTTGTTCTGTAACATTTCAGGATGTAGAGATGCTCAGATGATGCTCTGGTACATTCAACAATGTTCTGATACAAATCTAGCATGAAGTGATGTTGGTAGAAATTCAAAGCTCTGAAGCTATCCGAGGGAAGCAGAAATCAGAAGCTGCGAATGTTCTAAAGATCCAGAAAACTCAAAGTTCTGAAGCTGTCCTGAATGGAAGCAGAAATCAGAAGCTGTGAATGTTCAGAAGATCAAAGAAATTCAAGTTCTGAAGCTGTCCTGAATGGAAGCAGAAATCAGAAGCTGTGAATGTTCAGAAGATCAAAGAAATTCAAGTTCTGAAGCTGTCCTAGATGGAAGCAGGAATCAGAAGCTGTGAGTGTTCTAAGGATCTAAAGAAATTCTAGTTCTGAAGCTGTCCAATGGAAGCAGAAGTCAGAAGCTATGAATTCTCTGAAGACAAAAGCTTATATGATCGTCTCTACCGAAATAATCAGGGAAGTCTTTTATTAAAGTTCTTCGAGTATTTATTTCAGGGGGAGATTATTTATCTCAGGGGGAGATTGTTAATCTCAGGGGGAGACATATTCATATGCTTATGCTATAGCTGTGTAATTTGTCTTTTGCCGTCTATTCTTTCTGATCGCAAATTCATATCATTTATATATGTTTTTGTCATCATCAAAAAGGGGGAGATTGTTAGAACAAGATTTGTTCTGATCAATTATCTTAATTTTGATGATAACAATAATATGAATTTTGCTTAAGATAATATGGTACTCTAATCCAATGCAATTTCCCTTTCAGGAAATATATATAAAGAGTACGCATAATTCAAGCGCTCAGAAGCTCTGTCTCAAAGGGTTCAGCATGCAACATCAGAACATGGTCTGGCAAGACATCAGAAGATGGTCGAAGCAGAATCAGAACATGGGTCTATGGAAGCATCAGAAGAACAAGAGATCAGAAGCACTGAAGCTCAGAAGATGGTATCACGCAACAGAAGCACTTCACGGTCAGAAGATCAGAAGATGCTATGCACCAAGCTGTTTGACTCTGATGATATTCAAACGTTGTATTCACAAACATCAGATCAGAAGAAAGTACAAGTGGCAAGCTACGCTGACTGACAAAAGGAACGTTAAAAGCTATTAAAGGCTACGTCAGTAGACACAGCGTGAACAAGGCTCGATGTAGTTGACAAAAGCGTATAACATTAAATGCAATGCTGTACGGAACACGCAAAGCATTAAATGCATTCAACGGTCATCTTCTCCAACGCCTATAAATATGAAGTTCTGATGAGAAGCAAGGTTAACGATCCTGAACAATATAATTCAAATTAACTTACTGAAACGCTGTTCAAATCAAAACTCAGAATCTTCATCTTCATCAAAGCTCACTACATTGCTGTTGTAATATTTTAGTGAGATTAAGCTTAAACGATTAAGAGAAATATCACAGTTGTGATTATCGCTTTTAAGAAGCATTTGTAATACTCTTAGAATTGATTACATTAAGTTGTAAGGAACTAGAGTGATCGTGTTGATCAGAATACTTTAGGAAGTCTTAGGAGTGAACTAAGCAAGTTGTAACTAGAGTGATCGTGTTGATCAGTAGACTCTAGAAAAGTCTTAGAGGGTATCTAAGCAGTTGTTCCTGGAGTGATCAGTGTGTGATCAGAAGACTCTGGAAGACTTAGTTGCGGACTAAGTGGAAAACCATTGTAATCCGTGCGATTAGTGGATTAAATCCTCAGTTGAGGTAAATCATCTCTGCGGGGGTGGACTGGAGTAGTTTAGTTAACAACGAACCAGGATAAAAATAACTGTGCAATTTATTTTTATCTGTCAAGTTTTTTAAAGCTACACTTATTCAAACCCCCCCTTTCTAAGTGTTTTTCTATCCTTCATAAACTGTGCATATATATTAGTTTAGAACTACGTTTGAGTATAAACCTTAGGACAGTTAAACTATATATATATATTATAGGAATATGGCCTAGGATTGAGAATGTCTTCCCGGTGAAGGCTCTTTCCTAATTAGAGATCTGTAGTTCAAACCCCCAAGATGAATTATTCCCGGTGAAACATCTTGGCAAAAACTTTAGAATCCAAAAAATAGGACACATCCACCCAAAGAGGAATTATTCCCGGTGAAACCTCTTTCCCATTTGCTTAGAGCCAAAATAAGTTCAAAACTACATAGCTTTCTCTTGTGCTATAACAAGGACCCTCGATTAGCTTCCTCTTGGGCTTTGTACAAGGACCCACAGGCTTCTTAAAAGCATTTCCAGCTTCCTCTTGAGCTTGTATACAAGGACCCATCAGGTTTCTTATAAACATAGGAACAGGTCTTTAGTCACCTTTTAGCCTACCCTGGTGAGTTTCTTCCAATTTAAACCAGACTTTAAACAAGCTAAGTTCGTCTCAATTTTACATTGAGTACACCTTTTGGAATGAGAGACATGGACAGTCTCTGTCACCCTTATTTTCATCAATCTTCCTTAGCAGAGTCTAGGATCTATGTGTGCTTATCCTCAGCAAGTGTCAGCCTTCATCTTGGGCTTTAAACAAGAAGTCTCCACTAGATAATCTTTCTGCCATTCATTTCAACAAAAATCCCTGGAAAGGGTTAGCCTCCAAAATCAATCTTTCATTTCAATAAAAACCCCTGGAAAGGGTTAGCCTCCAACATCAATCCTTCATTTCAATAAAAACCCCTGGAAAGGGTTAGCCTCCAACATCATTCTTTCATTTCAACAACATCAGTCTTTCAAAACCAAAGATTCATTCTCTTAGGAGATAATTTCCCCAAAAGAGTAAAAAACCCCCTGGAAAGGGTCAGCCTCCAAAAACATGATAAAATCAGTCTTTTAACAGACAAATTCACCAGCTGAGTCAAAATCCCTGGAAAGGGTTAGCTTCCAAAGAAAAACAGTCTTTTAATAAATAAAATCTCCTCAGTAGAGTCAAAACCAACAAAAACAGTTAGCCTCAACCTTGGGCTTCATACAAGGCACAAAACAATAAAACTCCCCTGTCAAGAGTCAGCCTCAACCTTGGGCATTGTACAAGGCAGATAATAGAGTCTCCCCAGTGAGTTCTTCATCATCCAATAGCCACAACCTTGGGCTTTGTACAAGGCAGATAAACCATATGTTGTGTGTCAAAGATTCCTAACACCTAGGATCATTTCCCCATAGAGTCATCTATACTCAGTTTATTTAAGAGTCAGCCACAACCTTGGGCTTTGTACAAGGCAGAAAATAATGTTTTCCCTAGCTAGAGTCAACCTCAATTCTGGGCTTTGTACAGAACACCAAATAAAAATCCATCAAATTAAACACTCTCCAAATAGAGTCAGCCTCAATTCTGGGCTTTGTACAGAACACAAAAATACCCTGTAATTAATCCCCAGTGGAGTCATCTCCCAGAGTCAATAATAATTAATAAATCAATCAAAAAGCCTCAAGCTTGGGCCTCATACAAGCCAGCTAAAGTCAAATCTTTTATACAGTAGATAGACATAGCTTATCTCTATAGAGAGATGTTTTTACTACTCTACCACATTCAAACAAACATTACATTTCATTTCAATTTTAATCAAGTCTCCCATTTAGGATTTTGAAAGGCATGAGCTGGCAGTAAAACCCAGACATGTGGTAACTTTCCCTAATTTGGATGAGCATCTTTCTTTCATTTAAGAGGCATTTGACTGGTATACTTGCACATACACAAGTAAGGTCCCCCTCTTGAATGAAATGAATTCAGTTATTCTGTCACTCCTTTAAATGTTTGTGGTAGAATAGTACAAATACCTCTCTGTAAAGATGATTTCATGTCTCTTTACTGTAAACAGAGATTTAATTCAAGCTTCAACCTTGAGCTTCAAGCAAGGCACCAAAAATAATTAATTTCCCTAGTTAGTTCCCCGAACTACATTAAGCTCTGACTTCCACTAGGGATATGTAGGCATGAGGTTCACAAGGAATCTCAGCGAGCTAATAAAATACCAAAAATAGTCAGTTTGTCTATCTGTCTGTCTTTCTTTAATCAATTCAATTCCTTCTCCTAACACAAAGGAGAAACTTTCCCAATCATTAGCAATAAACACAATCACAATGACACAGAGAAGGTTCCTGTAGAGTACTACAGATATGTAGGGTGTTTAAACACTTCCCTATGTATAACCGACCCCCCGGACTCCAGAATTTCTAGTCTAGGTGAAATCCCCACACTTAGCAAACTCTTAGGGTTTAGTTGAGATCTTTTTTTCCCTTTCCTACTCGTAGGACAATAAGAAAGTTCGTGTGATATCGTAGTAAGAACTGAAACAAAATTCCTCCCACCCCGGGCGCATTCTCCTTCCAAATTTCGCGTGAAGGGTCTAGCGTGCCGTCCTCCCAAGTGAAACGGGGAGGTAAAAAAAACGACACCACAGAAAAATGGCGACTCTGCTGGGGATATAAGTGTTAAAAACCTTGGTTTTTCATCCAAACCAATGGTTGACCTGTTGCTGGTCCAGCCCCAATGAGGAATTAGGGATGTCAAATTCCCCCTCAAACAAGAGAGGTCCTGCCTAACCTCTGTGTCATTTCATGTGATTGTTGCATATATATTTGTTTATTTTGTTTATTCTGTATCGGGAAAGGGCTTGATTCCCCCTTGTGGTGAGATATCCTATACCCGGATTTGAGTGCAACATAAGATAGGATGGAGGATGTCTTCCCGGTGAAGACCCTCTAATCTTGGTTCACAATTCTACTCTTGGGATTTGCCTGGCTGGTTGTGATTAACTGCGCCACTGCATTCCGAGACTGATTTGTACCAGGAGGACCTAGAAACACATTAACCCCACTTAAAGCCTTTTTAGGACGTAGAGCGGTGATTACGAAAGTAATTGTCACGCAGATACTACACTCAGAGAAAACTCTCTTATAGATACCAATCAACGTATCTTTAAGGTTGAGCAAAAACTCTGAGACCCTTAGAACCCGTTCTACAGGTACAAAAATCCTTACCCTTAGTTTACAATTGGGGCGAGGTTTGCGTTTGGACTTCATAACCACTATACCCTTCAACGCCATGTTTGTTTAAAACTCTTGTGTGTGCATTCATGCATTCATGCATCATTCATTAATAACAACTAAAAAAAGAGTCTTTTTCGAGTCGTTTTTCAAGGAAACTAAATAACGAACGTTTTGAACTTCAGAGAAAGAGAGAAACGGAGAAAGGACTTAAGGATCTATACCATGGATTATGGAAGAAAAAGAGCTAGGAAATATACCTTCAAGATTCCCCAGGTCGAGGAACTGGGAAAGCTCGGAAAACTGGTGGTCAACCCCCAGGCTTTCAAGGAGAAGTATGGAAAATTTCTGCCTTTGCTCAATACCAACATGGTGGATGGGATCCTTCCCACCTTGGTACAGTTTTACGATCCAACGTATCACTGCTTCACCTTTCCAGATTATCAGCTCATGCCTACGTTGGAGGAGTACTCTCGTCTGATTGGAATACCCGTGTACGCGCAAGATCCGTACTCCGGTTTGGAAAAGAATCCTGACAACATTATCATTGCTGCAACTACTCCTTTGAACGTAGTCGACATCAGAACTCATATGGTGAGTAGAGGAGGAATTCAAGGATTGCCCTCCAAATTCCTGTTTGATCAAGCTCGGTACTTCGTCAGCATCCAAGATATGAGCGCTTTTGAGGAAATCTTGGCTTTGCTTATCTACGGATTGTTTTTGTTCCCTAACATTAATGATTTCGTCGACATCAACGCAATTAAGATCTTCTTAATTGGAAATCCAGTTCCAACCTTGCTTGCGGATGCTTATCACTCTGTGCATTCAAGAAACCTGCAGCGAGAAGGATTAATCACATGCTGCGTACCGTTGTTATACGAATGGTTCGTTTCGCACCTGCCAAAGTCTAGCACTCTCTGGAATATGAGGGA